>NC_142932.1:60191047-60206047 GCF_046866305.1 Octopus bimaculoides | reverse complement strand
GGCATATCCCAGAGTATGGTTGCTTTATCACTTCTGTGGATTTTTCTGGTGTGTGCCTATACCATCGTTTTTCTGTTGTTATTGTATAGTGTTGGCATAGCTTCCAGTTTATATGGGTCCCAACTCTATCCTGTCTCTGAATATATTCCATCTTCGCCTGGACTGGGAAGCCAGAGATGGTACGAGTTACTGTTTCTTCTCCATCACTGCATATTCTGCTGTTACTTGTATTTCTTTTCATTACGTGTTTTTGGTCAAACCTAGTGGGAAGGCTCTGGTCTTGTGCTGCGATTAAATCTCCTTCAGTCTCTGCTTTGAGTGTTGAGCTTCTCATCCATTGCTGAAAATTTGCATTGTCTATTTCATTTTTGTTTAGCTTCAACAAATATTTGCCATGGAGGGCTTTTCTTGTCATCGTTTTATGATTTGTTGCTGTTCCAGTTTTCGTTTGGATTTCAGTTGTTATACAGCTTTCGTTGTTGCTTCTTCCTTTTCTTTATAGATGTTAGGTACTATGACTTCCTTTTCGTGTTTGTCAGTATGCTTAAGAACTAAAACAATGTTTTGTTTTTGTTTTGTACGCGTTTTGTGGTTATTTGTATTAGTTTTCCTTTCTTCTGAAGTAGGTATTTCTGTAGTCCTATGGTGGTTATTTTCTAATAATCCTCTAGCTGAATAAAGCCTCTAACCCTTTAGATAAGTTGTATACATAGCCTTTCCATGTCAGATTTTAGGTGGTTTATCCTAATTCCTGATATTATTTTTCTTGTTTTCCTGTCTATTTTGATTATTTCATTGAGAGTACAGTTAAGAATGTCGTAGCTGTAACTTATAACTTGGACGGGTAGAGTGTTGCCTTCTTTCGTTCACATTTAGCTCTGTTTTTAGTATTAATCTAAGTCGTCTGTATTCTTCCTTTTTTATCTTCCCTTTCATCTGCATGTGTTGTATCGTTTCTAGTTCATAGAATCCTAAGTATTTGTATGTTTAGCGTTGGTCTAACTCCCTTATTTTATATGCTTTATCTAGTGTGATATTGTTACTCTTAACTAGTTTTCTTCCTTTCAAGGCTGCTTTTGCATCATCATCATCATCATCATCATCATCATCATCATCATCATCATCATCATCATCATCATCATCACCATCATTAATTTTGAGTAAGAGAGTAGCACATGCTATCAAAGTGAGTTGGGATTAAAATATACGAAGCCCAGTATACCAATGATGACTACCCGTCTGACAAGGGTACAGCAGGTAAATTTATCACAACACTATGTGCCCAACAAGGTGATCTCAAATCAAAATAAACAACGCACAAGCTTGCAGGTGTGGCCCAGTTAGAATTTTCTTTATGTCCATCCCATTCGAAATGTCCCTGAATAAGGGCTGTTTCAGGATGTTGAACAAAGCAACAATGTTTCTAGAAGTAAATTATCCCAAACCCAGAGAATTCTTCTCAATACATGGCTATGATGCTCCCCCACTACTTCTGCTCGTAATCACAGATGCCCATATCGTCAGCCACTAAGAGACATGCTCAACTGGTTAAGGTCAAACAACTAACAAGCAAATATGTTGTACTATTACCACCTTTTTTATCGACCACAACTGTTTAACCTCCCAAGCTAACCTGCTATATCTATCGACTTTTCTTTCTTCATTATCTTGTTGTCAGCTGGGCATGCCATATCTATTATCCAGCAAAGTTTGCTTTCTTTCTCAATTAAGACTATTTCTGACTTCCTATTCTCTATCTCATGGTCGCACTGAATCATAAAATCCCATAGGATCTTTGCATTCTTATTTTCTATGATGCCTTGGGGTTTGTGGTGGTACCAATTTTTTGCTCTGTCAAGTCTATACTTGTTGCAAAGTGTTCAATGGACAAGCCTGAAAGAAGAAAGGCCTAAGTGTAGCCTGACTCGACTACCGAAAGGCTTTTGATAGCATCCTCAACACTTGGATCCTAGAAACACTAGCCATTAACAAGGTACCACCAATAATCCTAAAATACATAAAACACTCTTTGAAAATATGGCAGACAGTGCTAGAGCTCCAAACAAAAGTGGGACTCTTAAAAACCAAAGCCATCCCCATTAGAAGAGGAATATTCCAGGGAGACACGCTTTCTCCACTCCTTTTCTGCTTGGTATTGACACCTTTATCTGATACGCTAAACAGAACTGGATTCGGGTAAAACTGTTACGACAAAACAAGCAGCCACCTCTTATATATGGATGATCTAAATCTGTACGCTACAAATGATAAACAGCTGGAAACATTACTATAGACAGTACATGGATTTACCAAAGAAATAAATATGAAATTTGGCTTAGAAAACCGTGCCAAAGCAATCTTGAAAAGAAGAAAAACTAGAAGAATACTATAGACGAATTAGATTAATACTGAAAACAGAGCTCAATGCGAAAAACAAGATAATAGGCATCAACCCTCTACCCGTCCCAGTTATAAGTTACAGCTACAATATCCTCAACTGGACACTAAATGAACTAACCAAAATAGACAGGGAAACAAGAAAAATAATTACAGTATGTAGGATGTACCACCCAAAATCTGACATATAAAGGGTATATATATATATACGACTTATAGAAAGTGGTAGAGGCCTTATACAGCTAGAAAACTATTACAAAATAACCACCATAGGACTTCAAAAATACCTACTTCAGAAGAAAGGAAAACTAATAAAAATAGCAATAAAACACGAACAAAACAAAAAGCTGTTTTCAGTCATTAAGGAAGCTGGCAAATACAAACAAAAAGTCATGCTAACAACTATGAAAAAGAAGAAGAAACAACGAAAGCTGTAAAACAAATGAAATCCAAACTAAAACAAATGAAATCCAAACTAAAACTAGAACAGCAACGGACCATGATAAAACGATGACAAGAAAAGCCCCATCATGGTAAATACTGAGCTAAACTAAACGTAATTGAAATAGACAAAGCAAAATCCCAGCAATGGCTGAAAAGCTCAGACTCAAAGCAGAGACTGAAGGAAATCTTAATTGCAGCACAAGACCAAAGCCTCCCCACCAGAAATTACAAAAATCATAACTGGAATGTGGAGTCTAATAACAGAAACACTTCCTATCACAGTGAGTTCATTAGGTATGATAAAAAAAATATTCAGACAAATGCTTAACAAAAACACCAGGACAAACAAATATATATAACATACAGAAAATAGCATTACTAGGCACTGCACACATCCTACGTAAAACACGTTCAATACAGTAACCATAAGAGTATCATAGCAAACCATAGCACATACCCAAGGCAAACAGAGCTGTACTCGGTAGTAAAAAAAATAAAACTCATAAATAATAACAACAACAGCAACAAAAAGAATAATAATAATAATAATAATAATAATAATAATAATAATAATAATAATAATGATAATACTAATAATTATAATATGTCACGCACATATGGTTGTGAGGCATGTACCTGGTGTACCCTTATCAGACGGGTAGTCATGATGGGTATACTGGGCTTCGTATATTTTACCCCAATGTCACTTTGATGACATGCACTGCTCTCTCACTCAATAAAAATAATATTGATGATGATGATGATGATGACGATGATGACGATGATGATGATGATGATGATGATGATGATGATGATGATGATGATGATGATGATATATTGAATCAGTACCTCGATGCCCTGCAATATTAATATCCTTGAAGCTGCACGATGCCATGATGCAATACCAGGCACTGGTTCTCAGGCTTTTGATCTTAACTGACTGGAAGTGTTATCATGTACATTGTTTTGTCTTGGTGTAAAAGATAGGCTGCTGCAAATATTTTGCTGAATACCACAAAATTGTTTGTCAGTTGTTTGACCTTAACCAGTTGAGCCTGTTTCTTAGTGGCTGATGATATGTACATCTGTGATCACGAGTAGAAATAGTGGGGGAGTATGATAGCCATGTGTTGAGAAGAATTCTTTGGGGTTTGGATAATTCATATCTGGAATCATAGGTATTTCGTTCAACAACTTTAAACAAGCCTTATTCAAGGACCGCTTCAGTGTGATAGGCTACTCGACCTGAAGAAAATTCTAACTGGGCCTCAGCTGCAACTTCATGTGCTGTTTATCTTGATATGAAATCACCATGTTGCGCACATATGGTTGTGATGCATGTGCCTGGTGTACCCTTGTTAGACGGGTAGTCATGGTAGGTATATTGGGCTTCGTGTATTTTACTCCAGTGCCAATTCGATGGCATGCTCTGCTCTCATATTCAACAACTATAATAGCGATGATGATGATGACGAGGAAAATGAAGAGGTTGATGATGAGGATAGTAATAGTAATAATAATAATATCATTATCAACATCATCTTTATTATTATTATTATTATTATTATTATTATTATTAGCAGCAGCAGCAACAGTAGTAGTAGTAGTAGTAGTAGTAGTAGTAGTAGTAGTAGTAGTAGTAGTAGTAGTAATTCCATCATCAGCAGCACTAGGAATAACAGTTGTAGCGCTAGTAGTAGTACTTTTTATTGTTGTTGCTCTTGTTGTTATTGCATTCGTCATCGTCGTTGTTGTTTTTGTTGTAGTACTTAGTAATTATTTTGAGCTCTTTTTCTTATCGTGAATGTATCGGATATTTCTGCATGATCATCATCAGTAGCAGTTGTGTTTCTTTTCTTAATTGCCGTAGCCATTGTTGCTGGTGTGGTTACTGTTTTGAACGCAATATTTTAGAAATTTTTCATGGAATTGATGTGACTGAGATACAACGTTTATTACGATGAGAGTTCAGTAGAAATGTTATTACGGTTGTATTAGATACAAGTGTTTAAGTGTGGGAGGTAGGCAAGGGATGATATGTTGCGCCTAATGTAGTTGTAGGTTTGAGTGTAATTGATATTATTAGGTGATAGTGTTCTTGAGGGCATTTATCGATATTTCATGTAAAATTCTTAAGATATATGATAGAATAAAGCTTTGAACATAAAACAGCATGAAATATGTGAGTCTTTACACACACTCGTTTACACACACACAACACACATACGCGTGGATATATATATATATATATATATATATATACACACGTACTTACAAGATATAGAAAATACACACACATACACACACACACACTCACACACACACATATACATACATATATACAGATATATGCATAAAATGAGGGCGACCGGTACAAACATATACCATCCTCAGAAGAAATGAATATATTTGCCAGTCTTTAGCTACAGGTGGAATGTGGGAAATGGATTTGTTTCGCTGGTTTATGAATGGAATCGTGAAGTGATGACGTGTCTTTCCAATAAAGAGATATTAAAGTAATACAGTCATGAACTTCCGGATTCAATTGCTGCGTACAAAGAAAGAAATATATTCGATATTATTTGTTCATCATTGCGTCTATACAATATGCTGCGCGATGGCATTGCCACTGAAGTCTTAAGCGCTGTTAAAGACACCGCTTCAGTATCAAAATAGCGTTTTCGCATAGTGCGATATTAATAAATATTACACAATACATACCATCCAGTGCAATTCAAAATACACAACAACTGTTGAATTAACTGAAGAATCTCAATTATTTTGGAAATAAACGAATAATACATAGCTAAAGAATTTTTTCATTTAAGTATAGGAAAAGAAATTGTAGTTCAGAAGAAACATTTGGGGACATGAAATTATGAAAATGAGTTTAATCTTTACTAAACTAAATGCTTAATATTGACCAACGTATTTAAAGCAAACGGCAGGCGATCTTATACTTGTTTCAAATCATAGTAGTCACATTATGGGATATTAAATGAAAGGATATGCTACTGTAGTACATCAGAAGTAATCGGGAACTAGATATGTAAGTTATTTTGTAAAAACTGATTTTAGTTAGAGTTACATATATACATAAAAGCCAAGAGTAGAAGCACTTTATGGTTTTGCAAAATACATTCTAAGACACTCAGATTGTAATAAAGATAAGCGCTTATTACTGCAGATGTATATATATATATGTATATATGTACACATACATACATGCATATATCCAGGCGTGGTTGCGTGGAAAGAAGCTTGCTTCTCAACCACATGATTCTCTGTTCAGTCCCACTACGTGGCACCTTCGGCAGGTGTCTTCTATTATAGCTTCTGGCCAAGCAAAGACTTGTCAGTGAATTTGGTAAACAGATACTGAAAAACGTCCGCCGTATATGCGTGTGAGTGTGTGAGTGTGTGAGTGTGTGTGTGTGTTTGTGTGTGTGTGTGTGTGCGTGCGTACGTGCGCGCCTGTGTTTGTCCCACAACAACCACTTGACAATCGGTGTTTGTGTGTTTACGTCCCCATAATTTAGCAGTTCGGCAGAAAGTGACAGATTCAATAAGTACTAGGCTTAACAAAAATATATAAGTACTGGAGTTGATTCAGTCGACTAACGATTCAACGTGACGCCCCAGCATGGCTGCAGTCTAAAAACAATAAAAGATAAAAAGTTAAGATGTATGTGTATACGTATATATGTATACGTGTGTGTATATATATATATACACACGCATACATACATACATTCATACATACACACATACTTACATACATACATACATACATACATACATACATATGCGAACGCATCAAAAATATATAGAATATATAGATAATTATTGCTCACACCAGAGCACTATATAAAATCTTGATATCATAGAAATGATACGATATGCATATACGAATATAATTAAGCAGACAAAAACAAAATCAGGAAAGCGAGAATTAATAGTAGTTCATCCTATTTGAATATATTCGAATCTCATATATTCATAGAGAATAGCGAGGAAGCTCCGAACAGTCCTTCGTGAGAATTCATCATGGATACGTAAATAGATATTCAGTAAATACGTACACACACGCACACACATCTATGGAATAACTTGAAACGGTCGTACTGTATAACTAGTTGATATCCTGTTGCTTATTTTGATTATATATATTTTTATGACATCCACATGGTCGGGTAGGTTGAAAAATGAAATGTATACGCGGGAAATGTATGTGCACATTGGGATATGACGGTGAATGTTTCAGTGGGTACGTATCGTTTATATATTAATGGTATATTCTACTGAAGTTCGCAAAATAATTTTTTGCAGAGCGTGAAATATCGAGTTATTGATTTATCTAACATTTTTTGTATTTTCTTGTCCATTCCTTCGCGTTCGTACCTGGTTGAATGTAGAGAATAAATTTTAGAGAGGATTGTAAGTATTTGACATCTACTTCTAGCATTGGCAATGGTCATTTCCAGTAGCCGTTTACTATAATTATATTTTTATAGTTATATACGTAAAACTATTAATGTTAACTCTACGGTCATTTTTATGTGCTCTGTCACTGATAAATCGTTATCTTAAAAGTTCATACATACATACATATATATATATATATATATATATATATATGTATATATATATATATATATATATATATATATATATATATATATATATATATATATATATATATATATATAGAGAGAGAGAGAGAGAGAGAGAGAGAGAGAGAGAGAGATACATACATATAAATATATATATATTTATATATACATACACATATATATATGTATATATATATATATATGTATATATATATATATATATATATATGTATATATATATATATATATATATATATATATATATATATATATATATATATATATATATATATACATACATGTGTGCATATGTCTAATGATATTACTGTTTAATAATTTACAGTAATATCAGAATATCAGTGGCTAGCATGAGAAAAAGAACCATTAAGTAAACATTATCGATAATGAGTAGCACAACATGTAGCCCCTGCATGCTACAGAGAGCAGTCAAAATGACTCAGAATCACAGTTTTCCGACCGAATTCGCTTGTATACAAGTGAAAACTGTGGTTTTGAGTTGTTTTAACTGCTATTTTTGGAACGCTCGTGCTACAAGTAGTAACTTTCATTACTTATATGTGTGTGTGTGTGTCTATCTATGTATATATACAAGCATACATACACACACACATATATATAGCTGTATATATACATATACGTATACATTATTATATATACATACATATGTATATATATATATATATATATATATATATATATATATATATATATATACATGTAAATATATATATATATGTATGTATGTATATACATGCATATCTATACACACACACACACACGCACACTCACACACACACACACACATATATATATATATATATATATACAAACAATAATAAAAGGAAAATGGTGAGTGAAACTGACATATGTTAATTTATAAACAAATTTATATTATTATTATTATTATAATGTAAATATGAATGTTAATAATCCCTACAATTGTTTCGATTCAAACTCAAAAACCAACAACAAATTTATAAAAATTTATATTTTAGAAATATTTTGGATAAGAATCTCATCATGGTTAAACATGGCAAAAATTACATATAAGAAATTTGAAATCGTTAAATAGACTGAATTAATATATGTTTATGTTTGTAAGCGCTAGCCTCGATAATTCAGTTTAACAATAAATAAATAAAATAAAAAGTAAGATAAAAACTAATATAACCGTTATGGAATATGTGTGTATTTAAGATTATTAATTTAATATATTTCTGCGCGTTAATATTTTAAAACAGAATCAATTCGCTTTTAATCTATGGTAAAACAGTAAATAGTGACTAACACGCAGAAATATACTTAAATTAGTATTCTTAAACATACACACACATATTTTATAACCGTTATTTTTTTTATTCGTTATTTTATTTTATTTTATGTTAATAAATTAACATATTTCAGTTTAACTCCCCATTTTCCTTTTATTATTGTATATTGTATATAGACCCATTTGTATTGTTGAAATATTTTTACTATGTTGGGTATTAAACAAGTTAACCTTGTATTTGATATTTTATTCTAAATATATATATATATATATATATATATATATATATATATATATATATATATATATATATATATATATATATATATATACATGTGTGTATAACACACACGCACAAGCACGCACACACGCACACACACACACACACACACACACACACACACACACACACACACACATATATATATACACACATATACTTACTTTGCGTTATATTGATAAACGGTGACGAGTGAAAATACTGTAAATAATAATTATAACCTTTAAGCTTATAATCGTTCACCGGTTTTGGTTATTGAAAATAGTCTAATATTGGGGCATATAAGCCCTAAACGGCAGAAAATGAGAATTTTACACTAATTTCTACAGTTCAATAATCGAAAGTGGAATGGAAATAGAAATTTATCAAGTAGCTAATCATGTGACTCTTCTGAAATTACATTCATGAAAGTAGAATCTGGCATAATTTTAGTACGAAGGGGAGTCAGAAAGTAAAGCCATTTTGTTTAGGACAGGTAAATTTACCAATACAGGAACATGTATCATACATCAAAATGAAGCTGGTCCTCTGTGGATCACATCCCCACTTCTCAACATAGTCATCGTTTCTCTCAATAGCAATGCCCCACCTTCGAATGAGAGGATGGATCCCTGCCCCGTAATCTTCTACTTACTGTTCTTTGAGCCACTTCTTCACTACCTCCACACTCACCAGATTTAGCGCCTTCAGACTATCATCGCTTCGGCCCCATGAAAGAATGTTTCAGGTAAACGTTATACCAGTGACGAAGAAGTGAAAACTGTAGTGAAGAAGTGGCTCAAAGAACAGTCAACAGAATTTTACGGAGCAAGGTTACATGCTCTCATTCGAAAGTGGAGCATTGCTATTGAGAGAAACGGTGACTGTGTTGAGAAGTAGGGATGTTATCCACAGAGGACCACTTTCATCCTGATGTATGATACATGTTCCTGTGTTGGTACTTATACCTGACCTCAACACAATGGCATTACAGTTCTATATTTAAGAAATGAGTAATTATGTACATTATTTACATTATTTACATTATTTACAATTGACAGATATTTTTCCTCATCTTGTTTGTTGATATACTCTCCAGCTTTCATCGGGTGTCTTGGGGAAATTTCGAACCTGGGTTCTCATTCCTAAGGTATTTTTCGATGTTGCTGTTGTTATTAATAACATTATTATTATTATTATTATTATTATTATTATTATTATTATTATTATTATTATTATTATTATTATTATTATTATTATTATTATTATTATGCCACGGGCATATGGCGAAGTGGTTAAGAGTGCGAGCTACTAACCCCAAGATTCCGAGTTCGATTCCAGGCAGTCACCTGAATAATTATAATAATAATAATAATAATAATAGACCAAATATAGTTGTCAAAGATCATGAAGAAAAAAAATGCTTTCTAATTGATGTATCAATACCAGCAGATGACAACGTTTCCCTAAAAGAAATGGAAAAACTTTCAAAATACAAAGACCTGAATGTGGAATCTAAAAACAGAAACAATTCCTATCATAGTAGGTGCCTTAGGTATAATAAAAAAATATTCAGACACATACATAACAAAAACACCAGGACTTACAAATATATATAACATACAGAAAATTGCACTACTGGGCACTGCACACGTCCTACGCAAAACACTTTCAATACAGTAACCATAAGAGCATCACAGCAAACCACAGCACGTACCCAAAGCACACAGAGCTGCGCTCGGTCGTTAAGTGAAAGCACGTTATAAAAATAAAACTACTGAACAATAATAATAATAACATCGAAAAATACCTTAGGAATGAGAAGCCAGGTTCGAGATTTCCCCAAGGCACCTGATGAAAGCTGGAGGGTATATCAGCCGAAACGTTTTATAACAACAAACAAGAGGAGGACAAATATCCGTCAAATTTAAATAATGTAAATAAAATGGCATTACTTTTTGACTCACACTCGTACGTCTGTATAGACGGATTTATGGGGTGGATTTAGAAAGTACTTTGGTGATCAATGTATTCCCTATGTGATTATGAAGATAAAAAAAAATTACCATGATGGAAAAGTCAGAATACAGGCTGGAATGATAATTACTTATAGAAGAAATGCGAGTAGAGAAAGGAGAAAGGGTAATGATGAAGCGATAAGAAAACGAAACATAAAAAATACCAGACACTGTACCGTACGTAAAGTACTAGTATTTACATAGTCTCATATATAGCCGTCACAACATAAAATGAAACTAGGAGGAACACCAGTTCACAATATGCTTCCACACAAATGTATAATAATAATATCCATACATGCCATCACGGCGTATACACACATATGGTTGCTCACATGCGCGCACATATATACACATATATAATAACCGCAGACATGACTGTGGTAAGAAGCTTGTTTTCCAACCACATGCTTCCAGGTTCAGTCCCATTGAAACGTGCCCGTCATATATATATATATATATATATATATATATATATCAAGAGAAAAGATGGAAAAACAGGGAAGATTTGTTTTTCAGGATTAATAAGTATATTAGAGTCATAATAATAAAGATATACAATTTTGTACAAAATGAGATTTTGTTGTTTGAACATAATTATAGTAGGAACCAGTTTCGCGTTGCTCATCTAGCTATCGGTTGAAAAATAGACATATTGCTAGGGGGAAGACATATTACTAGGCAAGATTATTGTTTACTCATTTATTTTACTGTAAAGGGGATATAAATTTGTAATTTTTATTTTTGGTGTGTATTTTCCCTGGCTTATATCTTACAATAGAAGGGGCAAAGTCTTTTATTTTTAATATGAGGTCATATTTAATTCTGGTTTATATTTTTGGATAAATGAGGCTCCTTAATTCAGTCTTACTTGTCCAGAAAGCAATTGGTAAAATGGGAAAATTACAAATTGTGGTTGTAAACGTTCTGGACATTCGTCAATGTGTTGACTGTGATAAATTTGGCGATATTTTGGGGAGGATATTTGTTGTTTGTATACCGTACATCGCTGTCTGATCCACATTACTTTTTTTCATTGGATGAAATACATTTAGAAGAAAGATTATATTTTGATTTGATTGATGTATGCTACTGATATTCAATTTATGATGAATTGCATAAATTACTTTCGAATTAAAATTTAAATTAGGTTTAAATATCATGTTCCTTACTAGTTCTTTTTATGCTTTGCCACTAATCCCTATACGATCTTCAAGCAGTACATTCTAAAACATCTCTATGAAAATCGTTGTTTTCAAGCAATATGTTATAGTTTATTATTGTGATTTAATTCACTTAAAAAATTTACTAGTTTCAGAAGAAAGGTGTATCTGCTCTCGTAACACGGGAGAAAAATATTGTTGTTCTATAAATATTGTAGCTTACGTAAACATATCGCTAAGAATTTCACTTTGCACATATAACAATCCGTGGATAAATATTTGAATAGCTATAGAAAATGTGTTAGCATTTATCTTGCCATATACACAAGAAACTACATCCGATTATCGTTGGTATAATTTATCCCTATAACATAATAATTCATTTTCTCTACTTCATTGGAATTCTTCTTGTGAGTGTTTACTCAAATTTCCCAACTGCAGGTATTGTAGCATTGTCATTGTCATGTTTAATATTAACAGTGTTTGACCATTAGCTATAGTCCTCCTACTGGGAAAATTAAGAAAATAAATTGGTAAAGGTTTGCTTTAATGGATACGTTTAAAGCTGCTTACAATTGACTATACCTCTGACAGACATGGTAAGTGATTGCTACCACTGTCTGACGACAAAAAATAAACGATGTATTTTGACTAAAAGTCCGTGTAGATAATATTTTGAATAAATATTAGAAAAACTGAATGTTATATACTGTACCTTATTATTTATGTAAGGATAAAACGTTACCATGTTTACGATTGCTGTTAATTCGGTAGGGAATTCATCGCATTCTGGCAAATATGGCAAATATGCCATAGTCAAGAGGAGAGAGGGAGGAGAGAGAGATAAAGGTGTAAGATAGGAAGTGGTGTGTTATTAAGTCAGCAATGAATGTTACTGAGATTTTGAACATGTATCTATCACATCGACTATATTTCACCTTCCATTCTGGAATATGTAATTCCATTTAGCAGATAAAGTAAAATTGTATGTTTGCATAAATAATAATACACAGTATGTCAGTGAAGAAGGTACGTTTTTAAAATTGACAACATTTCTTTTTATAACGTAGGAACTGATCTGCTTCCAGAACAACTGGAAAAAATTTGTTGAAAATTTCTGCGAATCAATGTGATATATTTCATTGTACGGAAGTTATCGGCTCTGCCCCACAAACAGAAGATAACAAAGACTGTCTATTGGGCAATTTCGTGTTACACAACAGCGAACAGAAAGACAAACTACGTTGTCTGAGAGGTATACATATATCCATCTATGTATATATATATGTATACATTATTATATAAATCTGTGTATATATGCGTGTCTATGAGTGAAATATGTCTAAATGTTTAGGTGTATCTCTACAGTTTTTCTATAGAATTTTGAGCCAGTACTGAATATTACGATGTATCGTATACGAATACGTCTGTGTAAATAATGCAATCGAAGTTTCAAAAATAGATAATGGATGAATATGCATATTTCAGAAGTTATATTCGTGAGTAGGCAGTCAAATAGGTAAATAGGTAGGTAGGTAGGTAGGTAGGTAGGTAGGTAGGTAGGTTGGTAAGTAAGCAGGTAGGTAGGTAGGTAGGTAAGTATATATGTATGTATGTATGTATGTATGTAGGTAGGAAGGTAGGTATGTAGGTAGGAAAGTAGGTAGGCAGGTAGGTATGTATGTATGTATGTATGTAGGTAAGTAGGTAGGTAGGTAGGCAGGCAGGTATATATGTATGTAGATAGGTAGGTAGATTGACAATAAATAGATAAGTAGGTAGGTAAGTAGGTAGGCAGGCAGGTATGTATGTATGTATGTATATATGGTGTAGGTAGGTAGGTAATACGGATAGTGAAACACATACACTTAAGGAGATAGAAGCATATGACCATATATACACACACACTCCACATACACGTATACACACAAAGACACATAGTCGTATACGCATATACAACAGGCGTACGTGCATAATCACACAATCAGATATGCGTAGATACACTCAAACACGCACACATAAGGAAACAGTGTAATACACACACACACACACACACATACACACACAAACAAATACATACATACATGCATTAAAAGTGAACGAAACCGTATATCCAATACAATTTAAGAAAGACCAGAGAGAGCAGATCAAGAAAATTTAACACCACAAGAAAATAAACAGTCAGTTCTTGAAGAATAAAGATGAAATTGATTGGAATAGAGCTTGGCAATTGCTACAGAAAGGAAATTAAAAAGGGGCCACTTAGGCATTAGTGTGCAGTGGTCAAAAAGAAGCTCGCAGAATAAACTACTCCAAATATTACATTGATAAAAGCACTGACTCACCACATTGTACGATGTGCTCTGAGAAGGGAGAAAGTATAAGCCATATTGCTGGTGCTGTATATTCGCTCAACGCGATTATAAAAGGAGACACGACAATGTGGCCAGATATGTCCACTGGCTGTTGTTCGGTAAAGCAAACCTCGAGAGAGTCGATCACAGGTGTGATGGGAAACGAACATTACAAAATACTCTGGGATTTAACATGCAGTGGGACCTTGTCATAGAGGCGAGACGACAAGATATCGTGCTCATCCATCAAGATGAAAAAGAAGTAAAAATATGTTTCTTTATTGGCCACACAGGGCTGAACACAGAGGGGACAAAACACACACTAGAGCTTTTCTTTTTGGGAAGAAAAACAGAGGGGGAGGTAGAATTTTAGAATCACCTGCAATACCAGGTGATTCGAGGGTGAAATTTAAGGAAACAGAAAACATTGTGTAATACCAGCCACTGTGGGACGAGATGGG
>NC_142932.1:60158547-60181047 GCF_046866305.1 Octopus bimaculoides | reverse complement strand
GCAGTAAATTAGCTTGGCCATCCATCGTTCTTTGTGATAAGCTCCGGGTGCTTTAAAGATGATTCGTGACTTGGGAGTACTACCGCGGAAAATGAGGGTTAGCTCGAGCAATTCCTTGTAGTCATCACGAGGCTGCTGTTCATCAAACTGAACTTAAACAAATTCAATGATTTCTTCAGCATCTGAGATCTTCCCTGTCAGGTTAGGATCATCTGTTGCATTTTGGTAATTGTTCTTGTCAACTTCCACCCACTTTGCTTTGAATTTTTAAAGAGTTGTATGTCAGGGCCAGTAGAAGATGGCAAGGAGACAGAAATGTACAATAAATACTAACTGAAAAATAACAGTATACAACATTTTCAGTGGATGGTAGCAACCTCTAAAAAGTTTTCAATTGTGCTGAAATTTTGCATGTTGAGTTTTGTACTAAATTAAATAAAATTAAAGGGTGTCTTCAAGATTTTTAAATAAGTTATTTTGCATCACCCATATATATATATATATATATATATATATATATATATATATATATATATATATATATATATATATATATAAACATATATATATACATACATATATACATATATATGTATAAATATGTGTGTGTATGTACATATATATGTGTGTATGCTTGTATGTATGTGTGTGTATGTATATATATTTATGCATGTGTGTGAGTGTTTGTATAACATGATATGTTTATCCACGTGCTGTTTTTGCCGTCGTTACAGCTTATCAATGTTACATATTCAAGTCATATCTAAAAAGAAGTCGAACATTCCTAGATGCTGCGAAATCCGGTGTCATGTATATTCAACTTAGGCAGAATTATATTGAAGTAGCCATGTATTTATTCAAAGATTTTTACTCAATCAAAATTGCCCTCCCCTACTTATAGAAAATAGCATACAACAAGCAAAAGAGATAGCTATAGAACAACTTAGGGCAACGTGGAAAAGACGACCCCCATCAAGGAACATAATACCATTTCTAGTAACACAATCCACATCACCAAAACAATTTTAACATCATCAACACAAATTTGCCAATCGTACAACAAAGTGAAAAATTAAAAACAAAACATAATAACTAATCAAACACTTATCTTAAGAAAAAACAACCACATAAACTAAAGAAACTTAACAAAAAATTCAACATTAACAAACAAGATAAAACATCCACAGCATCCAAATGTAATGATAACAGATGTGGAACGTGTCAATACATGCATACTGGAAGATCCATTAGAACAAAAAAGGGACAGATTTTCGCAGATGTAGATATGAACTGCAAAAGCAGAAATGTGATCTACTGCATTAAATGCCTGAATTGCGAGGAACTATATATAGGAAAGACAGGGAATGTATTAACAGAACGGTCTAGTCCACAGACAATAAATCCGGAGCACCAATTCTCGCCAAATTCCATTGAGCGAACATATGGTGACATGTTGTCAGAAGATGTTTCTAATTTTCCTTTCCACAAACTACATGACACTACTGATGTTAGAAGAAAGATAAAAGAAAAACGGTTTATTAAAATGTTCAAACCTGTTCTGAACGGAAGTAACAACAATAATATAACAACCAGTTAATGTTGTGGATTAAAGAATATCTGTAACATATGAATATAAACAAATTACGGAATATTGGTACGCCTGGCAAACCGTGATGTTGAACTGCATGCGGATTGGTCAAAACCGTATTCTATAAATTCAGTTTCTTGGAGCGTTATAAGAGATACTACAGTTGTCAAGAACTCAACTGTCAGTTAAACACATTTGAAATATGATGGTTACTCTATATATGAAAATGCTAATTTAACTTTATGAGCATTACAAAATATTTTTTTAATGTTATAACACCAAAATAAGAAACGTGAAAACCAGACCATGTCTTAACTTTATTCAACTGATAAATTATTCTATACATATTCACACAAATTCGAAACAAGATATCTATATACATATATATATATATATATATATATATATATATATATATATATATATATATATATATATATATATATATATATATATATATATATATATATATATATATATATATATATATTATATAGTATATATATATATAGTATATATATATATATATATATATATATGGCTGTCAGGCCAGTTACTGAGCTAATCGGTTTAGACAGTATCTTTTTATGTCCTACTATATCAAAATATCAGTAAATTTCGGAGCGAGTCGAAATATCGACAAGAAACGGACAGTTAGAAAACCAGATGTGTCTGCGCCGTTTTGGGGACTCATTAAAAGCTCATTTGCAGCCATCTACATGCCTGAACAAGAATTTGTCACCTAGGATTTAGAAGATGCGAAATAAAACATTTTTTTGATATTGTGAGTTGCCGCCTAGCTAATAAAGAAAAGAAAAAAAATCTGGTATAGTCAGTTCGGGTAGTCTGTAATTTAATTAGCTGTCTAATTAAAATGTATACACCCTGATAGTTCAGCTACTGAGCTAATTGTACTGTGATGATATTTCTGATGGGCGTGCTGTGGTTAAAGCCAATAAATATCGAAGAGAGAATAAATATCGACTTAACAGCATTCAACGAGAATTTTCACTTTGACTTTTAGAGTATCTTCAGTTATGTTGCTTCACAGCCAACCACGTGCAGGGTTGATATTCCCCTCATTTATGTAAACTAGATTCATCCGAGCGACTATTTGCCATATAAGTAAATGTTTTATTCACAGTTTCCTATATTGCAGTCTACGAATTGTCCATTTAAACTAGCTAGAAGAATCCGAACAATTGTCTCCGATCTAGATCTTCATAAGAGAAGACTCCATGATTTTAAACAGGCTGTACTTACAAGAAAACAACCGTCTACTCCAATAGAGAATGAAGTAGAACGCACCAAAGCAATGGACATTGAAGAATTACGAAAATCCAAAACGTGTTAAAAAAAGTAAAAAATCTCTATCTTTAAATTGCAACACATAACCCAAGAAACAGAAATATTCAGCATTATTTAACTGAGATATAATGAAGAATTCTTCTCATATAATTCTTTTTTCACTATACTTCAGTTCCTTTTGGAGAAACATAGCATGCTACGCTTAGCAAAATTTATTGTTGCAGAAATAAGCGAAACAGCAAATAAAAAACGAGCTGTTTTTTGAGAAATCACCTGGAGAGACGATCTGCACCTACGATGCATCACAGTTGCTTGTACAGCATCACACCTGTTAGGTACCGATGTATAATGGGTCGAAACGAACGTAGTGGTTCTGATAAAGTCTCATGAATTCTATTTTCTTTCGCTGTATATGTGTAAGTGTGTGTGTGTGTGTGTGTGCTTGTTTTATGTATGTATATACACACAAACACTCAAGCATTTTCATATACACTCACTTATAAGTGTGTCTTTTGTGTGTATGTCTGGGTGTGTATATTTGTTTGGACGTGTTTCGGTGCTCTTCCTTCTTGCATTTATTTCCTTGCAGCGTTTAATTATAAAGCAGACACAACAACAGTTTCTCTTCATCGAATATATATTTCAACGATTTGGAAAATATTTTATTCTCATTTATTTTTGCATTTCCTCCATTAATTTCTATAATATTTTCATGGCATTTAACATTAGCTGATATCAGCATCTTTTATTTATTTATTACCTTGTGGGGGTGTTGGTGTGTGTGTGTGAGGGGGGATGTTACTGTCTCTACTGCGTGCTAATTTGTGTTATTAATTTAGGCAAGATACCAGTATATACCCTTCTAAACGCACCCAAGGTACTAAATCGCTGATAAACCGTGCAGCTGATTAAATCTAACACACGCAGTTACAAACTATGATGGCCTGAGCAACCACGCAATTTATTTCGCCCGACACTATAACAATTCTGCCAATCGGACACTCCCGACTGGTAGTTTATTTATCGGCCACAAAAGTTAGACGACATTTTAACATATGTGTTATATGTGAATTTAGACCTCAGAAAGGGAAATATTTCGAATATTTACCGAAAGGCAATGTCCTGTATACGTCCATATGTGAGAGTTCTGAATCTGCCTCTTTATTTGTACCCTAAATTAAAAAGAACAGCTTTGCGAAAGAGAGAGTGTGTAATAAAAAGAGCGAAAATATAAAGTAGAACATAGGTAAAAGTATCGTTCGTAGGAAAGTGAACCGGCAATACTAATATGAAATATAAACCAAAAACTGAGTGCCATTCATAAATAGATGAAGTGGAGTTGAAAATGAATGAAAATTACAATAGAAAGAGAATAACGAACAAGACGAAAAACAGCAGCAGTAGTAGCAGCAGCAGTAGTACTGGTAGTGCCTGAAAATTTAATTTCAAAATGCAGAAAACAGCAGCAGCAGCAGTAGTAGCAGTAGTAGTAGTAGTAGTAGTCGTAGAAGAAGAAGTAGTAGTAGTAGTAGAAGAAGAAGAAGTAGTAGTAGTAGTGGTGGTGGTGGTGGTGGTGGTGGTGGTAGCGATAGTGGTGGGTTTGGTTGTAATAGTAGTCGTAGTAATAGTAGTAGTAATGAGATCTGATTGACTCTACGCTGTAATGGCTCTACGCTTAATGAAAATGTATCTCCTTCCACACCAACAGTAGTAAATCTTGCTATTCATTATCAACTCGATCAGTGTTTTGTTCGGTTTATCTGTATACGTTATAGTGGTTGTGTGCGTGTGTGTGATGAACGCAACTTACAACTATTAAAAATCGAGCTATATTGCTATTTTTGTAACATTTTCGGCTTTCAAGTGGACCTCCGAAATAAGGCATTTTTATCTTCTAATTCACATGGGCTTTGTTCGCTTGCATGACATTAACTTTTATCTATCCGCTTCATTCTTTCTGTCTTCTTAATTGTTGATTATATGCCTAGCTGTCATTGGCGAGCAAGTCAGCTGCTTTTCTTAGGATTTCTTTTGTCTCGGTCGCTCTCGTTTTCCCTCTATCTCTCACGTTCGTGCTGACACACACCTTCCCGTTGATTTTGCCACGATTTCCGTCTTCTTTGCTATTGATTGCCGCCTTATAATGGGAAGCCAGTTTAACGTTCTCTTTGTAGCGAGAATCTTAAATAATTTACAGATTGTTTTTAAATATCACCCCTTAAACCATCTCCTTTTGTCGAATTTTTACCCCACTGTCACTTTCTGTCTCTCTGTCTCTGTCTCTGTCTCTGTCTCTCTCTCTCTCTCTCGCTCTCTCTATCTCTCTCTCTCTCTCTCTCTCTCTCTCTCTCTCTCTCTCTATCTATCTTTCATAGTCTGAAGTTTAGTCTTTTTTAGTGTTTATCGTCTTAACAACTTCATACAAACTATATATTTATTAGTACCGCTATTTTGGTGGTCCTATGAAACCAAATATTTTTCTTTCCGCTCCTTTCTATTACCTGACAATCTTCTCCCTCTCTCTCTTTCACCCTTTATTTCTTTCTCTCTCTCTCTCTCCCCTCCCCCCTATCTCCCTTTCTGCGCGCGTGCAACCAAACTCACATACAAGTATTTTGTGTTTTTGTATTTTCCTTTATTCATGTTACCGCTAAATCATGCTACAGTCTATATAGTTATCATCTGTAAGGCGGCGGCTGGCAGAAATCGTTACCGCGTCAGGAAAATGCTTAGCGGTATTTCGACCGTCTTTCCGTTTTGTGATTAAATTCTGCTGAGTTCCACTTTGCCTTTCATCTTTTCGGAGTCGATAAAATAAGTACCACTTGAACACTGGTCGATGTAACCGACTTACCCCTCCCCCGAAATTGCTGGCTTTGTGTTAAAATTTGAAACTAATATATTAATAATTTGTTTCTGACCCTGCTAGATACCTATAGTACGTGGTAAATAGGAGCCCCCTAGGACGAAAACCCCCAAGGAGAAAAAGGCCCACGGACAAAAGCCCCACGGACAAAAGCCCCACTGACAAAAGCCCCACGGGCAAAAGCTCCACGATTATAGTTTTAGATTATTGTTTTCGTTTTTTTCATCTTTTACATCTTTCAGTCATTAGACTGAGGCCATGCTGGGGCATCACCTTGAAGAATTTTTAGTTGAACGTATCGATCCCAGAATATTTTTTTCCTTTTTACTTGTCGCAGTTATTAGACTGCGGTCATGCAGGGGTACCATCTTAAAGAATTTTTAGCCGAATGTAACGACCACCCCGCCAAAAATTTTTTTTGAAGATTTTCAACCGGCGCATGAAGTTAAGCTTAGAAAATATCCCCACATGTTAGATATAACAGCCAAATCTCTTGAAAATTTTAATTACCACCCCCACCATTTTTTAAAAATCTTATTTTCTAAAAATCTTTTTACTTGTTTCAATCATTGGACTGCGGTCAAGCTGGGGGACCAGCTCGAAGAATTTTTAGGTCGCAGAAAAATCGGTATTTTAAAATATCTATTTAAAGTCTTTTGTTTTCTTCTCCCTGCATATACAGATTAATGAGAATAAGTTGAACTTTTGAACTTACTCCGGCCGTTGATGGCGCCGAAGCCTACGCATTCAAACGTACATTTAATCATTTTTGTTTCTATACATTTCTTGAGGCAAATGCTTTCCCTTTTGTTAGAATTCAGACAATACTTACATTGAGTAGTAAAAAATCTTGTATACTGTTATTCTATTATTAATGTTAAGGTTGATTTATTTTCATTTTCAAACTTTAAAATTATTCTAAAAACGAGGAAAATACTTGAATCACAAGGCGCATACCATTGTGAGGGACAAAGATGTTTTGACACTGTTTTTCGATTGAATATATTTTGTTTACTTGAATATTTTTTTTTACAACCACGATTTCCATTTTTTGTTTACGTGAACTTATAAAAAAGAATTTGTAAGATTTGGCTGTTATTTCTAGCATGTAGAGAGACCATATTAGCTTAACGTTATATACTGGTTGAAAATAAAGTGGTGCCCCAACATGGCCGTAGTCCAATGACTGAAACGGGTAAAAACATTATTAGAAAAAAAAAACGAATACTAACCCAAAAATATAACAGAGGGGCGTTATAATAAAATTTCAAGGGATTTGGTTGTTATTTCTAGCATGTGAAGAGACCTTCTTGGCTTAACTTTATGTGCTGGTTGAAAGTAGCCTAAAAAAATTTCTGGGTTCGATACTACCAAAAACAAAAATTCCTCAAGGTTGTGCCTCAGCATGGCCGCAGTCTAATGACGGCAACAAGTAAAAGTAAAAATAAAAATGAATTATATCACAGAAGTGGTTGTGGTCAAGCTTTAAAAAAAATTCCTTGGTTCCATACAGCCATCTAACCATTCTTCAGGGCGGTGCCCCAGCATGGCTGACCACAGTCTAATAACTGCAACAAGTAAAAAAAAAAAAAAAATTTTTGGGTCGATACATTCATCTAAAAATTCTAAACACGATAAATATAACCGTGGGGCTTTTGTCCTAGGATCCTTTTGTCCGGATCCCGGTAAATAGATATCGCATACATATAGTGTAATACGTGATACATGCTTGTTCGAACAGCAATATCACTGGTACACATGCAAATGCACGCACACACACACACACACACATTGTGTGTGCATGTGTGTGTGTGTGTGTGTGTGTGTTTCTCTGTGTGTGTGTGTGTGTGTGTGTGTGTGTATGTGTGTTTGTGTATCTTTATTTAAAAAATACATCTAAAAAAATAAACACAAGCGCCTTTTATATACATACTAAATTATTTGATAATTTATAGCATTTGAATCATATATGAATATATCAATGTAGGGAAACATAAACATGTCACATTGGTGCACATAAAGAAATACCTAGGCATAAACTAAATATATGCTTCGTATGTGTTTTAATAGATATTCTGATAAGTTTTCTCACTCCTCTTTTATTCATCTTAATTACCTCATTATCTCACTTAAACCTGGATCAAAATATGTGACTTGCATATTCAATGGAGATGAAGAAAATTCAAGTGAGCTAGCCATTTCAAACGAATTATAGAAAACAATATGCAATAATGTTGTGATACATATGATCCTCCTAGGATTCTTCTAGGACGAATAAAGTATTCTTGAGAATTTCAAACTTTCAGACACGCATTGAAAACAGTATTTTAGTAACGTGCGAAAACAAGCTAGAAATTTTAATCATTTCAAGGAAGAGTGACTGGTGTGATTGCTTCTCCATGCCAAATAATCGAAATCACTGACTAGCTGCGTGCGTGTTCGTTTAAGTGTTCTAATCGGCATAGTCGTTAAGTGATTTATTATATAAAAAGGTGATCCTGGCAGCCTATTTCGTACTATGGAATGACGTAATGTGTGCAAGTAGTTCACACGAAATGTCAAGGCGAAGGCTTTTGGAAATAAAATCGAAAACACCCTGTGAAGGTATATGTCATTATTAGAATTTTAATTATTACTCTCTCAACTTAGCCAAGCCCCTCACACTATATGATATATGATAGATTGCAATAATCAGAAAACGTCGTAATTTATTGATGGATTTACCACTGATGTCAATGAAGATATAAATGCTCATCCAATCTGAAGCTAATTAAAACATGACAAATGACATCCCAGGAAGATTTAGACAGGACTCTATGAATACCGTTTATTCCACTAAACTGAAAAACAAAGCTGCTTGGAATTATACAACGTAGATTTATACACGAAGAAGATCTACTCACACAATGTTTAGTTAAGATAACGAAAGTATAAAGAAATTTGATGAATAGGGAAGGAAACTTCATTGGAAAATTTAGGCTTTTCTAATTTTGTGTTATTAAGGATTCATTCATCCTCTCAATTTTAACGCAATTAGAGCAATTAACTGACGTGATCATTTCATCATCGCATTTATTGAGGTCAGTTTGAACTTCAAGAAAATACGGAAGGATTGACGGAATATATTAACTTCTACATTCTCTAAGGGAGTAATTCAAGTGTGGTACCTCAGATGCCATGCCGCCTGTTGTTTATTCTCCCGCGTTACCGTGGGTTTTCATTGGATGGTCAATTCGTTTAAAACGCAACTTTTTACCACGATCCTAATTCCTAATTCCTTTCTGTGTATTTCACCAACAACTCTTCTCTTCCCACCCGCCTAATGCAATTCCTCACCTCTTTCCTCTCAGGGGCATCCAATCATATTTACACAACTATCAGTTCTTGCTTAAAATAATCCTCTTCCTCAGCTACAAGACTTTTCTCAGCCGCTTATTTCCCTACCATCTCATTCTTTCTGGCTTCAGACTACACGTCCACTCCACATCCTAATTTGTTTCATTCAAAGTCCTTTGCTATTCATAATTTACTCCCGCAAATTAAAACTTTTCAACATCTGGAAGCGATCGCTAACACTTAACAACATCGAAGACGAACTCTGTATATTCACTAAAAAGCCATTGCCACGATATCATCACGAAACCGGCTGACAAAGCTGTAACTGTAGTCATGTGACGCACTGTCTCCTACAATGCAAGCAAGATCCGACAGTGTCAAAACCCTGCATTATATCTCCTCTCCCACTGAACCTGCTCCACATTATCGAGATACAATGTCCTCAAGTATCCATCAATTCATCTCCTACGTTCCCAAACGCCACCAACCTTAATGCATCCAACCCTATTCTTCCTCCTTCAAGTTCGCAAGTATGATAATCACCTCGCCCACCCAATCATCTATGACATATAGTGCCCAAATGTTTCGATCTCAAACTCTCAAACCTAGTTGGTTCCTCCTTCCCAACAACATTCGTGACTCCAACCACGGCTCCACCTTTTGACGTTTTAGATGCTCACGGATGTTGTTCACCATTATGCATCACAGTAACTGTCTGTTAGTATGTAAATATTACAGTATTTTATGTCTCTCTACCCTACAACTTAACATCTACCCACTCTCTACCATTTATCCAAAATTACCCTCATTCTAGACTGCTTCTTCTTCACAGAAGACTTTATTAGCATATCTTGGAGGTGGGTATAAAAGACCAAAATGGACACTGACTACGCTAAACATATTCTTTGGCTATACTGTAGAGTAGATCATCTCACAGTTCACTGACTCACCCCTGAATTATATGGACGATGCATAGAGCCTATGAATCAGGAAAGACCGCGTTATCTTCCATTCAATAACTCGATAGCTTGATGGCTTTCGTTGACTTGTTCACCTTACTTGAACTAATCCATTTCTGACAAGACAGCTAAATTTCCTGACGTCTCTGATGCTATCGATCATCCCTTCCGTCCCGTCACCACCTCCATATTTTACACATCTAATGGCTCTTCCTTCTATCTCAAATTCTCTTCCTATAACTCAGTCCATACCTAACACTCCAATTTTTACTCTCAATACCTAGAACGTCACCTAATCTGCAGCACTGACCATCATTTTGAGAAACGATCTCAACACAAGATCGGAAACTTCACACTATGTAAATACCCCAGCTCTATTCCTAACTGCTCTCAGCTTCATCCATGAAATCGACTTTCATCCATGAAATCAACTTCATCCATGAAATCGACTTTCCCATGTCTACCCTGCACACATAGTTACCTTTCATATCGCTGTGTTCCATTTAATTCTACTCAGTGATTCCGTGAAATTCCCTTGCTTATAACGACAAAGGAAAATTCTTTTTTCTTTAACCCTTACATTCACGAAATTTTTATATAAATACATGAACATCCAAAACCACAATGAAAAATATTTACATAGAAGGAAATATACCCACACGCAGAACAACCACATTTTATGTCCATCATTCTCACGGCATAAAAGTGCATTGCACTATATATAATCCATGCACTATATATCACTTTCACAACTCCCTTCATAGATTGATTATTAGAACTCAAACGGTTCTTTAAAACGAATTACTTATACTAAAAGACACGCAAGCTTACACCACTCCTACGATAATACATACTAAAAATACATGTCCACACTCAGCAACACAGCTAATACCACAACATGATAGCAAGAACATCAGAACATTAATAACCACATGATAATATCATACATGTACGCGCAATCATGACACTGTTAAATTATCTTCACACTTCGCCAAGCAAAACTGAAAATACAGGCACAACTAAAGATTTACCGACAACACAAACACACACACACTATATCATAATAAAATATGCAATGTATAAAAGATATTCACTAACATACAAGGGTCGGCTGAAAATGTCATAGGCTCTCCAAGATACTGTCTTAGAATTTGATGAAATGAGTTTTATTCTTCCAAAAAAGTAATCAACAGTAGAAATTACCTCATCATCTTTGCGATATTGGTTCCTGGTCAAGTGTTTTTTTCAAGGTGAAAGATAGATGGGGCGAAATCAGGAGAACAGGGGAGGCGACCAACCAGTTCAATACCATAACAGCTATTGAAACCAAAGACTTGTGATGAAACAAGACATCCGTTTCTTTGACATTTCGTCGCGATAGTCTTTCGTAACTGACTCAGTAAATTGGCATAGTATTCTCCATGTCCTTTTGATGTTAGTCAATGAACAATGCCTTTTGCATCCCCTAAAACTGAGATCATCACCATCCCTGCAGTTGAAATGATTTTGGCTTTCTTTGGAGGAGATGAGGGGTGTTTCTACTGAATGAATTATCTCTTTGTCTCTGGCTCAAATGATGAAACCAATGCTCATTCTGGGTTAGGAAACGTTCAAGGAAACGAGCTGGACTAGCCTCAAACATCAAATTCTCCCGTGATGACATCAGCCTGGTATGCTTTTGATCGGGTGCCAGAAGATGTGGCACTGACTGACCAGAATCTTTCGTCGAACCAAGTTTGTGCAGAATATTCTCAACTCTCGCACTCCATATGTTAATACCATTGGGTATTCGATCTGTAGTCAAACGCCTGTCATCCATACTCATGTGGTGAACACGAGCAATGTTTTCCTACGTGGTAACAGTCGCAGGATATCGAAACGTCGGGTCATCTTCACGACTGCCTCTTCCCCTCTTACACTCAGCTGCCCGCTTTCGCTCTGTTGATAAAGCTGGAGCGTCATCCACTAATGTAGCAACCACGTCTGTATGAATAACATTTGTGGTTAAACCCTTTTTCTGCAGGTAGTTGTTAAAACGACAATGCCAGGTTTTGTCCATTTTCAAGAGAAGTCTCTACTAGTTAAATCTGAAGTCTTCTTTGAACAATCAAAAGTCAGTTTATCTGGAAAGAAACAACGAAATTAGTAATAAGGAGAGTTGAAATAAATGCATGCTCTAGCGTCACTCCTTCATAGTGAACCAATGGAATTTTCAGCCAACCCTCTTGCATACACTTAAATGATTCTCTCATTACATAGTCCACACAGAAACAATCACATAGTACACACACATTCGTATACATGGATGTAGTAACATGCACAAGGATACGATTTAAGGGAAATGTCACGGTGGCATACAAAAGCACGAAAGTAAACACCAATCACATGAACAATCCCAAATACACAGACTTACGACTATGATATACAAGAACACACGTCTTATAACCCCTTCCATCACAGCCTCGTGTGACAACCGACCAAACCAAGCTAAACTACACATTCCAGGATTCGCAAGCATTTAAACACTATACATTCCTACATACTTGTACATACATACTCGATCCACAATGACACAGTGACATTGAAACACATATACATTTAAATGACTTGCCACCACACGGGCAGTCGCAATATGCACACATACCATAAAAGTGGTCGCCGACGTATAGTTACTGCCCTTGTTTCTCTTACACATAGGGAACCTCCTTTCTTCCTCTCTTGCTCCTGGTCTTTTAACGTCCGACTATTTTCAAAGTAATCTGATCAGACACAAACTAACACGCATTTCTCCGTTGCTCACATATATAGGAAAGGTCTGAAATTTTCATTGGTTGTAAGCATATGCATAAATATATTTTGAAGAATTGGAAAATTCCGCCTATTCCTGATTAACTTGTTGATATCTTTTCAGCTTGATAATTTAAGGTCTAAGTAGGACAACACTTTCATTTCTTTTACTTTTTACTATTTACTTTTTGCATTCTAGGTTTTGTGATTTCATTTCCCCTTTTTTATCCTCCCACGTTTTTCTCTATGTTACCTTCTCAGTTCTTTCGCGTTTCTTCGCTTATTCATTTCTTTTAGCCCGTTATGATAGGCAGTTTGTACCTGAGGAATATGTTTGAGATATTTCTCAACATATGAAACGATCAGTAGTACTTAACGACATGTATTGTGTCCTTTTAATAACATGTATGTGTGTGTGTGTGTGCGTGTGTGTGTGTGTGTGTGTGTGTGTGTGTGGGTGTGTGTGTGTGTGTGTGTGTTACTATCTCTACTTAAGAATATCTATTTTTCCTGAAGATCTTACTTTGCCTTCTGCGTAGTAATTTGTGTTAGTAATTTAGCATATAAGCTTGATTCTGCCCCAAACAATTAAAAGATTCTCGTAGTCTCATACAGGAACCTATCATGTCAGGCCCAAGCAGTGTAATGGAGAGATGCTGGAAGTTCAAGATGGCCAGTGTAATAGTGTTGAATAGAATTGAATTTTAGCGACATCAAATCCATCATAATAAAAGGGATTTCTTATGTGTATCAGTGTGTCTCCTCGAGCGCACGAATAACTGTGGATGAGTGTCTGCCATGTACACAGCTGACACACATTCTTATGTATATTTGTGCACACAAATATACATGCTCACAAATATACGTAGTCACATAGATCTAATACGCATCCATACACACACACACCCTAGAAAACACATACATATGCACACTCGAACTGATGACACCAGCGTACACACAAAAGCATCCCTTCACACACGTACATAATAGTACACTATATACGCATAAAATACTCACTTCTACGCACTTATATAGCTCTCTCTCTCTCTTACACACATACACACACGCATACACACACATACACGCATTCACACACATACACTCACCATCCATCTGTTTGATGTCACTTGGGTTCTTTCGAAGACCATCCAAACAGCGAGACTCCACCAGCTTCCTGTCCAGATTCACGGTTCAAGAAATTCAGATTGAGATCTTATTTTGTTGTCACAGTGTGTTTGCTTGAGCATATGTCTGTATGTGTGTGTGTGTTTGTGCATGTGTTTGAGTGTGCGTCCGCGCGCGCGTTTGTGCATGAGTTTGTGAGTGTGGGCGCACGAGTATGTGAGTGTGTGTGTGAGTGTAAAAGAAGGAATCCAATAGCGTTTAAGAATGAATGGTTACTAGGTGTCCCAGACTAGGGTGTCGAAGACTGAAATTATTTCTAAAATAATATATTATTTTGAGTCGAATATGTTCGATATCAATTTTTAAAATAATTTTGACTGTTTTCCATTGAGCAAATTACAATATTACTTGTCAAAATATTTAGCTCCATTTTGTTTTAACTAACCCGACATGAAGACTACATCTCAAAGTTGATTAAATAATTGATCAAAATATAATTTCACTTCACTTGAATTTACTATACAATGCACAGCGTAAATGGAGATAACTTGTAAATGAAGATAACAGTAAAAAGGTAAAATAGAAAATATGTTAAAAGTTTTACATCAACATATTTGAAGTTGAATTGAATTTATGAAGTGACACATTGGTTTGTTCTGTCTTTATTCAACGCGACAGAAAAAAATATTTCATGCTGGTAAATTCTTTTACTTATGAAACATTCTTCGTATCGGTTGCAGGTTATTGATTCTTAGAAAAATGTCTTTTTATGTTGTAAGTGTTGTGCCTCTTCTGTTTGCAATCATCGTAATACTTGATTCAGACATCTATAGATACCAGAGCGTATACTTTTCCAAGTAATATAGATAATTGAATGTATCACTACATTTTCTTAAACGAGCAGTATGTAACAACGGTATGCAACATACTTTAATAAGACTGGATGTGTTAAACACATAATATGTATACACACCTCAGAGATCTCTAATGAAAAATGTAAACAGGGTCACAATTCAAAGAAAACATAGAATTCACTGCCACAAAGGAAAGAAACAGAGATCAGAGGAAAATATAGATAATGCAATTCGTAAAAGAGACGAAAACTGTAGCAATAGTAAATAAAGAAATCATAGACGCATACATGGTTGAACAAATTTGTACATACGCCTAAGCATTAATATGAAAATAGATAACTTTTATATTATTCTGACATGTTGGTTATATAATTTTGACCCGTCTGAATATTTTCCAGAAATCGATAGTATTTATTTACCATGAAGATTGTATGGACATTCTCAAACTGACTCTAATCTCACGGTGAAACAATTCACTCACTAGTAAAAGTCCATCTATTCTTCTGACTTAATCTCCATAAATGAATACAAGTTATAAATGCGGGTACGAGGTTGTTATCAATGCCATTGATTTATCGTCGCTACTCACGTTTCTGCACACAAACATATACCAATCAAGTTTTACCGACCACAACATATTATCTTCGAGGTGTTTACTTTAGACATTTCTTTTTTAACTTTTGCATTACTTTTAGCTGAATAGACGTCCTATTTATCATGTATTTTAGTCATATTTTTGTTGTTCTTGATGCAACAGTGTTTATTATATTAACTTCTCTCAAAAGGCATTTGGTTTTAATATTCCGTCTGTTGAGGTACTTGTAAATGTTATTAGTGTAGGAGATCTTAAGTAAATACTGTTCTTTGTTTATGCTTTTATTACTTCAGCATTAGTTTTGATTTATTGCTACTATATCGTTGTTTTCAAAATGTTCCAGAATGTTGGTCAATCATGTTCTTCCACTCTTCGTCAATCACTTAGTCACTGACCTTTAGCTTTTCCTGAAATAATAGCGATTAATATTTTTTCTTTTAATCGTATCATTTTTTGAGAGAAGAAAATATTGATTGCTTTTTTGTTTTCCGCTCTATTTTCGATGTTTTTCATTTGTTGTTAATTTCATTACGACAGTCACAATTTATTTAGAAAAGTGTTTATTTATAGTTACAAATTCATCAGAGAATGCCTCATAACTTTTCAAAATATCAGTTTAAATTATATCACATTCTACTTTTATATAATCGGAGGCTTTCTCATAGAGCTACAGCTACGCGTTTCATATGTCCTCTTATTTCCGGGTAAAATATCTTTTCCTTAATGGCTTGTTAATTCCGGAAAATTGTTGGTTAAACTAGATGATCTTAAGCAGAGTCGGTCTTAATTATCGCTTGGTGTTGTTTACTTCCTCTCGAAGTGAAGGTAAATTAAGAAAAAGAAGAACAAAAAAACAAGCAAACAAGAACTTACTTTATGTTTGTAGTTTGTACAGTTTCCTTGTCTTTGTTATCCAAAGAGATGCCAGACATCAAATGAATATCGTGAGATTGAAACAGCTGTTTTGCATGTATCGTTTGCATGATTTTGTCAAAGAAACGCGTAGATATAAACGGGTTCTTGATACATTTCGTATTTTCAAATATACTCAAAGAATATATAACTGAAAACAGGCTAGGATTACCAGCCAAAAATGGACATTCAGATTCTATATAGCTATGATCAACCTGGGTTTTTACAAAGTGTAATCTATCTTCTCAGCTTGTTAATCATTTGGATTCACACTTCTGCAGTAAAATGTATCAAATAAAAGGGGTAACAATTTTGATTTTATACGCATACAATACTGGTTTGAATTGTTTTGCTGTTGGTGTTGTTTAATTGTTATGCAACCACAGGTTAGCTTCCATTATTTAGCAGGTGTTTGATGAAAGTTCTTTCAGTTGAAACCATCTTGATATCTATTGCGTGATGGACTACATATGTCCTTTCTTATAAAACTGTGGCTTATTTAGTGCCTGTTTACAGGCATGTATGTGGGAAATTGTATTCTTGCGAGAGTGTATAAGAGACCGCGCAGTCAAAGAGAGGCTGGAAGTAGATCAAGCAGCCTCTTCATGAAAGGCCTTCCAATCGTGACAATATTGCTGTTGCGGTCATTAAGGATAACATACAAATGCAGTCATTGACGTTCAGGGATTTAGAAAAACAAAAATTATTTTAAGTTTAAATAAAATGTTAAATGTTACTTAGTAATATACTAAACTGCTGTTTCTAGCAACGCAAGTGAAGACTGAAGAAGGATACAACATCTACATTGTTACGTCGGCAAATGGATTTCGTCACTTTCTTTTACAGACATTGCTTTATAGAAATGTTTCTAGTGGCTAAAGCGAACAGATAACTGCAATCCTTACTCAGATAGAACATCATTCCACCTGGTGATCTACAACCATACACGCGCACACGCGGATTTGTTTATGGAAAAAATATTATGAAACTGAGAAATCTTTTTCTAGACAATGTACTGAAAGGTTCACTATTCTCAGGTGTTTGTGCCCTTTCATGATCACGAATAATTAATGTTCCTGGTCATTTGTTAGCTAGTCACTGAAAAATGTTTGTTTCATTCATCCGTTCGATAGTTTTTTTTAATTTTGGGTGGGGTGGGGCAACGTAAAGGTATTTAAAAACTGTCCTCGGCACTCTTTATGAGGATCATGTGTGTATGTTTATGAGTGTTAGTGTGTGTGTGTGTGTGTGTATGTTTATGAGTGTTAGTGTGTGTGTGTGTGTGTGTGTGTGTGTGTGTTTATCTTGTTTTTTGCTATTGCGTAAATTCATCAATATTGACAGAACAGAGCTGAAATCAAAGCCATTCAAGCATGACAGTTTTGCTCGTTTCTGACAATATAGTGAATGTATGAAGCTGTTCGTATATGAATGAACAAGATCTTTTGTTACTGCAGTTCGTTGTGTACGCAATTTGTCCATTTGACTCCGTGCATGATTCGTGGTATATCTGTAAGTCTGTATGCCTGTCTGTAAAGTTAGAGTTTCTATATTTGTATGTTCTGGTTTATTCTTGTTTCTCTGAAAATCTATGTGCAGGTGGTAAACGCCAGGTTTGCCTTAACTGACATACACCGAAATGTGTTACAACCATGACCATACTACCATGCTTATGCGGAACAATATTATCCAGAAATTCCTTCCATTGATTTAGACTATATGATCACCAAAGCTTCTACATCTTTTTTCTTTCTTTCTTTTTCTACATCTTTATTCTTTCTTTTTTTTTCTACATCTTTATTCTTTCTTTTTTTTTTCATTTACCAGTGCTCTTTGATTGGAGAACATGTTTCTCTAAAGTTTTCTTACCAGGAAATGAAAAGGTAATGTTTGGTGTCTTAATACAATATACATTAGAATTGATACTGTGTTTTGTGTTGATTTTTAGTGGCATTATATTAAATTCAGCTATACTATCATAGAGGGAACTGAAATAAATGCATGTCGTCTTTGTTTCCAGCAAATATCTTTCCACAGTTAATGAGATTTACAAAGTTTAAATTTATGCAATTATGTACTGCTGTTATATGATATAAATGTTGTGTAAGTGGCTTGAGTGAGATTTGAAACCAGATTAAAGTAGTAAAAATGTATACCGTATAGAACGTTCAAATGCGTGGTGTCAATATACAAGTATAAAGAAAAAACACAAAACAGAATAATTAATTATGCATTTTCTGCATTTCCTCCCGTGGGCATGACTTCAACTATTCTACGTATCAATCTGTGTTACATATATATACATATATATACATATATATATATATATATATATATATATATATATATATATATATATATATATATATATATATATATATATATATATATATATATATATATATATATATATATATATATATATATATATATATATATATATTCTTAACGACAAAGTATACGAATACGTGTGTAAATGTACTGGTATATAGACATATGTGCGTATGATTTTAGTTGGGTTCTGTGTTTCGTAACCGCCAATAAACTTTATCTTATTATGTTTACAACATATTCGTTAAATTGGACACATTGTAGCCTTTCCTTTTCAAGAAATTACCTGATTAACTTCAACTTAAATTCAATTACTTAATTCAAATATTTTAATTCGTTTAATTACTTATATAACTATTGAGCAACTTACTTAATTCCTTTACTTAATTAGATAATGATACATACATTTCTAGCGGCACTTGAGTTCTGCATGTCATCTTAAAATTTGGAAACACATTTCGTAACATATTTCAACCTTCGGCATTTGTTCCGATACATCAACTTGGCATTTTCATTTATAATATCCATATTCATATTAGACGTCTTTAGACACCTTTATACATATATATTTATATATATATATATATATATATATATATATATATATATATATATATATATATATATATATGTGTACATGTATATATATATATGTATATATGCACACACACACACACACACACACACACACACACACACACACACACACACATATATATATATATATATATATATATATATATATATATATATATATATATATATATGCATACAAACACACAGAGAATAGTTTCGCTAATAAGCAAATACATTTTTAAAATATTTGTTTAATTAACTAATTTAATATACATCTTTTAAAAATTATTCGCCATCAAAATATAGTGTTTGAATGCAATAAATTTCCGTTTATATATTTTTTCTTCAATTTTCTGTTGATTTCCAATTTATTTCATATACAAATACATCCACTTCACTTCCAACTCTCACCAGTAAATTACATGTTTTATTCACATTTCCGACTACACTATGTTCATCATTAAAAATAATTTCGCTCTTATATTTTAATTATCTGTCTTATTGTTTGTTGTTTATTTCATCATGTAGAATACATTCTGTTTTGCTTTACCGCAATGAATTTAATTCTTTAGTCCTTGTATTTTATAGTCTGTCATGGAAATTAATTTTATTACTATCTTTCTCTTTTTTAGTTTCTGTTTATAATTTTGAAGACAACTATAGTTTGATCATGCTAGATGTAATATTTCTGTACACCATTTTTAGTGTAGTCATACCAGATATAGTTTAGTATAGTCATACCAGATCAAGCTGTATATATCTCCCATAACTATATATCTACCAGTATGTAACACTATATTTATCATCTAACTTTCTCTCTCTCCTTCCTTCTCTCTCTCTCTCTCTCTCTCTTCCCCCATTGTATACGTGTATGTGTGTGCGTGTGTGTGTGTTTGTGTGCGCGCGTGTGTGTGCATGAATATCTGTATGGATGTACGTATGTATGTCGAGTACTCTTAGTGCTACTGGTAAAATATAACCCCGTACAGCCTGTCTTATGGTTTGAACGTCGGCAACTCAACCGGAAACTCTAAAAAGCCTTCTTGATAATGAAGGTGGCTGTCACTGGACGAAAACACAAAACTTATCACAGAACAAATAAGCTCAATGAAGTCAAAGAGCAGCAAGTGTGAGATCCTGTTTTCTGTTGTTTAGACCTCTCTAGTAAAAGAAAATCTTTGACATAACATTTGTTATCTCACATGCGTCCAATAGTGTAGGGTATACTTTTTTTCCTTGGAGGCGAGGCATTGCAAATTATTACGATGTTTAGAGAGTGATACGAGGCCTCTCTTCACTTCAAATATTTTGTTGCACAGACATCGCTTGATTCGTATCATCTCTATATGTTTCATACTATGGCTGCCCGTACTCGAAAAATCAAAACACTGATTGGTAATAGCGGAATAAGATACCATAAGGGATGAAGAAAAAATAGATCCATAATCTATAGAGAAGTAGCATAGAGTATACGAGTAAGAGGGAAAAAATGAGTAAGAGGAATAGGATAATGAAGGTTGTTATCAAAGTGGAAAATATGAATTCCAATGTAAACGCTAAATGCTTGTGATTGTGTGGTTTTATTCACGAAGAGTAGGTAATTCCTAGTTTTGCAAGAGGCTTTTTATGAAGTGTCTGTGATACTCGAATTCTCATGCCCTGGTTATATGGATACCCGAATTTGTTTTCCTTTGACATGCGCTAATCACGTGGTGGTCTTTAAATTGCTAGACGTAGTCATCTAATGTTAATATTTTCATTTTCCCGAATAAGTCTACAAAAGGATAAACAGTGATATAATCATCACTCAAGTTTTGATTCTCTCGTACCTACTTTCAGATTATTTTTTTCCCTGTTAAGTTCCTTGTAGGTGACATCTTACAAATCCTACCGTCTTAATAAAGAGTGTATTTAGTAGACATGTGTTTATGTTGTTGTTTTTTTTTCTTTTTTTTTTTGCCTTTCATCCTTTCAGGGTCAGAAAAATAAGTACCAGTTGAACACTGGGGTCGATGTAATGGAATTATCCCCCGAAATTGCCGGTCTTGTGCTCATGTTTGGAATCAGTATTAGTGCTATATATGCAAGCTTTTAATTAGATTGTAACAAAATATGTCGATTGTGTTTAAATTAGAGTCTTTAGTTATTTTATGGTTTAAAGTTTAAAAGATATAAGAGACATTCTTTCTTAATTTGCATACATCGTTATCATTAATGTATTTTTCTGTGGCTGGCTCAGAAAAATGTGTATGGTAGATCCTATTGTAGAAACTATCTAACAAAAACGCATCTACGTTGTATAATCAGTAAAATGCGCTGTAATACAAATCTAAACCTGCGTCAGAGAAGCTTTTGTATTATATTATCTGTCTGGTCGGATTCGTTATCCAAATGCTTTCTATAGCACTACCACCTATTCTGCTGTTGCTTTTTAAAAATTAACAGTTGCAGCATAGAGAAATAAGAGTTAAAATATTTGAATTGAGTAAATTCATATGTGCGTATCTTAACCGATTTCTGAACTAACTAACGGTATCGTTACTATTGTTTCAGTAATGGCAATGTATTTGTCTTCCTTATATTAGTCTTCATTCTTTTAGGAGCATTTCACTAACTTATCCTATTTTGATTTTGATGAAATTATTTACATATTGTTACGTTGTTAAAATTTCCGGTTATGTGCGTGTGTGTGTGTGTGTGTGTGTGTGTGTGTGTGTGCGTGCGCGCGCGTGTGTGTGTGAGAGAGAGAGAGAGAGAGAGAGAGTGTGAGAGAGAGAGAGAAAGAGTTTGCATGTAGTTTCAAAGATTTGCTCTAATGAAGGCTTCCATAATTATTTTGTCGAATATCTCTTTATGAAGTGAGTAATTTTTATTTGTTACATTTGTAATTTTTTGGGGTAAAAACAGTGCTCTATTAGGTATTTTGTTCCTTCATGTTTTGTATAAATTCTAAAAGTAGTGATGCACTGACAGAAATTAGATCTTTGTCATATAATTGAGTATGTGAAATATAAAGGTTCCTAAATGATTTTTTATCGGAGGGTAGTTCTGCGTTTCGACACCATAATTTTACAATGTTATTGCACAGAAATCGGAATCAAAGGAAGTTGGTGCCCACCACATACAGTATAATAAGCTTTCTGCTATCTTATGTACTGTTTTTGTTTTTCACTTGAAAGCGTCAGATTTCTTTTGTGGAGTAGGGTACATAGCATAAATCAATATCCAGAAAATATATTTATTTCAACTCATTTATTTATTTA
>NC_142932.1:60028547-60151047 GCF_046866305.1 Octopus bimaculoides | reverse complement strand
TGTGCCTCTGTGTGTATGCGTGCGCGCGCGTGTCCTCACTATGCATACACACACACACACACACACACACATATATGTATGTATTGTATGTGAGTATATGCGCCCGTGGAAGCATGTGCATAATGTGTTAGTATGTGCATACGCGCGCGTGTGTGTTTGCTTCTCTCCGTGAAGAGCAGTGCGCTAACGTTATTTACATATAGTTAAATATACAGAAACGTACACACTCACACTCACATGTATATATGAATAACGGAATGTGTGTGTGTGTGTGTGTGTGTGCGCGCACGCGCACGCGCGCGCGTGTGTTCGGAAGTAAGTATTTATTATACTAATCGAACGGACATTTTGCTGCTGTTAATAATTTGTCGGTTAGAGTGTAGCCACTTCTACTTCGGCCTGAGTAAATAGACCGAACATCTGACAACTTTATCTCTCAAGCCCAGTTGGTCCGCAGCTTTAGTGACTATGACTGATGTTTTGTCCAGTAACATGAGATATTGCTGAGTTTTTTCAGTAGTCATATATTGCATTATTCCTGCATCGTATGTACCATTTCTTATTGCCGCATATTATTAGTAGGCAACCAATAACGCTGTGACAAATATATTTTATTGACTTTTGCGAATATGATGTTTGCCTTTTTGGATTTCTAGCAAATTTCCTGACCAGGTTAGGCAGATAAGGATTCCAGGGGCTCTAGTAATTAATTTCCACTTACGAGACATGGGACGAAAATATGCCATGAAATTATATGTATATACTGAATTTTAAAAGCAGTAAATTAACGTTTCTATCAAGACATAGATTATAGATTTAAAGCTTTCGACATCTTCGGGTTTCTTCAGTTGTTGCATGAAATCACGCTGTTTTGAGTCGGATCTTAGAATCTGATGAAACATGTCTGTCACGTTCAGTGAATGTTCCTTTGTTGTTCTTGAAATCATAGCCTTCTTTTGGCCTATAATCTCTCTCTCTCTCTCTCTCTTTCACACGCACACATTATTAGATCACTACCCTACCGCATTTTTGAACATTTACAAAAGTAAGAATATCACACCTGATCGCTTAGATAGTTGGCTCTAAGAAACAGCGTGTTCGCAGTAAGGCTTATTTATGTTATGTGGTGAATTCGGTAGTTTCCGACGTGCGTTGGCTGCTAAATGATGATAGCTTCTACGGAGGGCTATTTCTCAAAACTTCTGCTTGTGATTATTGTTAACAACTAATACACTGTTTACATGATTTGATTATATATCCATGATTTTGTTTCAAATGAATTGAGGAATATACAAGTTTAGAGAGGTTTCTATGAAATAGACAAAATAGATTATATGGAATATCAGCAGCAAAAGGGTTGAAGCTATTTGACTTGGTGGTAGGTAAATATAAAGATTAATGAATGCGTTGAGTACTTTTATTCTCACGTAGCATTCGAGTGAAGCTGCGCGCGCGTGTGTGAGTGTATATATATATATATATATATATATATATATATATATATATATATATATATATATATATATATAAATGCATATGTATATATACATATATATAAAGAGTGACAGATAGACAGATACCGAGGCACAACAGAGACCAATAATTACACTTAGAGGAACCATTAAAAAATGTTTACCCAAATTGTGACAAAACAAACTTCAGAGATATATTATTCAAATTGATAATATAGAAGCCGTTTGTTAAATGCAAGTAGTTGCATAGCATGAAAATACGTTTATGCTTAACATTTGTGATATGTAAATGCGATATATATTATATATGGTTTAGGTCAGATGTCTGGAAATTACAGTTTTGCAAAACGCCATTGCATCTTTTGTTGTCCAGATATATCTGCAGACATTTCGTTATAAATGAATAGATATATTTATGAAGAATATGAGTATAAAAGCCAAAACAATAGAGACAGAGCAGCAGTCAGGAACTAGAGAGGCAGGGAAATAATAAAGAAAAAGGAAAAAAAGAATTAAAACAAAGCTTTCGATATCTAGTAATGGCACCGACGAAATTGACTGATATACATGGAAAACAATTTGTTGCGTAGCTAAAGGAAAAGATTGATATTTAAATAAATGCAATTTCAAATATAAATATTATATTATATTGTTGTTGATATTTGTCTCAAGTCAATTTTTATTGCGCTGTTCACTTATGATAAACGCACTCAGCCATGACAGTTTCATAATTTTTGTATCTTTTATTTCATACGCACTTAGTTACACACATAAGAATACATATAATTTTATATACCCAGGTATATGTTTATTGTGTGTATATAGATAGGAAAACAGTTATTTTTATATCTCTCAGCAAGAAGTAAGCGATTACAGTACTACAGAGTAAAATCTATTTGCCAACGTAAAGTGGCAGTCCTGATTAGGACGATGTTACTACCTATCTTTAGCTCCATGAAAACATCTTTTTCAGCTGGCTACCGACGCGCAACTGCGTCCGTATGCCGTGAACAAGGAAGCTAATGTCCCCACTCAGCCTTAAAGGTATAAACACGTACTTGTACGTCGGGAGCCTACGGGAAAAGATGTTTTCCTGTGGCTAAAAAAGGTAGTAACATCGTGCAAATCAGGACTGCCACTTTATATTGGCAATTAGATTTTACTCTATATGTATATTCTTTTATTCTTTTACTTGTTTCAGTCATTTGATTGCGGCCATGCTGGAGCACCGCCTTGATGCGTGTGTGTGTGTGTGTGTGTGTGTGTGTGTGTACATACATATATGACATATACACACATACATTCATAACCACAAAATCATATCTGTATATATGAATATGCTTCACTAACCCTTGAGGTCTTGCTCTGAAAATATTCCACGGCCATCACATATATATTGTGTATTGGCGTGTGCATACATATTTAAGTGCGGTTTCAAATTTTGGCTCAAGGCCAGATATTTCGAGGAGGAGGGTAACTTGATTACATCGGCACCAGTCAACTTGTACTCATTTTATCATCGATCCTAAAAGGAAGAAAGACAAAGCCGACCTCCGTGGAATTTAAACTCAGAACGTAAAAACAGACAAATTGCTGCTAAGCATGTTATCCGGTGTGTTAACGATTGCCAGCTCATCACTTTGCATATTTCAATAATCTTTTTTACTCTAGGCACAAGGCCCGAAGTTTTTGGGTCCAGGGTCAGTCGATTAGATATACCCCAGTACGCAACTGATGTTTAATTTATCGACCCCGAAAAGATGAAAGGCAAAGTCGACCTCGGCGGAATTATAACTCAGAAAGTAAAGACAGACGAATACCACTAAGCATTTCGCCCGGCGAGCTAACGTTTCTGCCACCTCACTTATTCCAATGTTACAGAAACAGACACCTCATGACGGGATATAAAGCATAGCGTTTATTTTAATTTAATTGGCTTTAATCTATACTAAAAATTCACAAAAGTATTTATGTATTTCAAGTTGTTTTGTTACTGTGTGTGGATATCGCTTTCCTCTTACCAATTTGTAAATATCTAATTGTTAATTTCAAGTTACTTTTTATTGTGTTGAATCTTTTTCAGTTTTCAATTCATCCGGATTTTGAGGTAATGTATATATATATATATATATATATATATATATATATATATATATATATATATATATATATATATATATATATAGACGTTGGTGCTCCAGCATGACCGCAGTTGCCTGCCTGAAACGAATAAAGAATAAAAGAATATATATGTGTATATATATACATATATACATATATATATACATGTATATATATACATATATACATATATATATATACATGTATATATATATACATATATACATATCTATAAATAATATATATATATATATATATATATACATGTATATACATATGCATATATACATACATACACACACATACACACACACACACACACACACACACACACACACACACATATATATATATATATATATATATATATATATATATATATATATATATATATATATATATATATATATATATATATAATCGTTTTTTTTTAGAAAAACGTAAATCCGGAGAAGAGGCACACTCTAAGTAATAGAGCAGTCTATATTACTGGTGAAGGCCGGTTTATAGGGTTACACTGGATTTCTCGCCATAAATGGTACCTTTATAGCGTATCTTCAGACCCTCAGACCTGTTGGACCATGGCCTCTTTAAAAAATAGAGGGGGAAACGATATGGATATACACAATGCGCAATACTTTGGTGCTGGTCAACGTCTTGGTCCGTGTCGCCCTCCTTCAATCACGCCACCTGCCGGCTCTGAGGGTAAAAGTTACTTTCATCAGCAATCAATAATCAGCTGTGGTGTAAACTGATTGCCGATGAAGGTAGAGGATAAACCCCTGCCTTCATAGGCGACAGGTGATTGAAGGAGGACGACACAGCCGAACCCAATGACACCAACAAAGTGAGATAATCTCCATTGTTTATATCCGTCTCGTTATCTCCATTTTTTAATGAGACCATAGGCCAACAGGTCTTAGGGTCTGAAAATACGCCGTCAAGGTACACTTTATGGCATGAAATCCAGAGTAATCCTATAAACCAGCCTTCACCAGTAATTAATAAGTATGTATATATATATATATATATATATATATATATATATATATGTATATATGTGTGTGTGTGCGTGTGTGTGTATGTATGTATATATATATATATATATATATATATATATATATGAAGGCGGTGCTCCAGCATCCTACTCCTTGTCAACCGTGCATACCTCTGTTCATCACTTTGAGATGCTCTGTCTTTTGTAGCGCACAGTCTTTTCGTTTCTGGCACGCTTCCCTTTCCGCAGCTGTCTTTCTTTCCTTGGACGCGGACATTCTTTTGGCTGAACTTTACGTTGTAAACAAATTTAACACTGTCCTTCTAGGTATGGTTATATACATATAAAAACATACATGGGTGAAGAAGATTGTAAACAATGAAAATAACTGTATAACGAAAATCATATTTCTTAATGCGATGGGCAGAAAATAAATAAGAAATATTTACGGAAAATAAACAATTGTATGGGTTGAAGTGAAATTTGTCACTTAGTGAACCAAAGAGCCAGTATCGAAGGAACCAGAAAAAAGCTATTAACAACAGTAAAACACAAAACTGTTGCAAAAGTAAAGAAGAATTTATGTGAAATTTTTAAAGTTACTTCTTTCAGTAAATTGTAAACTTACGTTTATCAGTAATTCCGCCAGAAGAAAAAAAAAACCGTTACAAAAGTAATTGAAACATTTGTAGGCAAATTTAACGAAATGTACGGATTGAAGTGAAATTGATGAAGTTACTTATGAAATCACTTTCATCAGTAATTGTGAACTTCTTTCTGTAAGTAATTTCTCGTTGTTTCTTGTAAATAGTGATTGGAAATATACAATGAATGCAATAGCGTCTGAAAAATGAAAGTGAAAACAATAGAGAGTGAGTGAGATATAGAGAGCGGGAAACAGGAAGAGAGCTAGCTAGTTAGACATATAAGATAGATATGGCTAGATAGATATGGATAGAGAGAGAGAGAGAGAGAGAGAGAGAGAGAGAGAGAGAGAAGATGTAGACAGACAGATATAGGTATAGAGAGATATAGAGATATAGAGATAGATAGAGAGAGATGGATAGAGAGATATACATGTCACTGTCGCTAGAAAACCGAAAGTAAGTATTTTTAAAATCTTTCAAAGGCATGAAACTAATATAAAAAGCAATATTTTATTTTTTATGACCGTTGGATGTAAGGGAGACAATCAATTTCGCAAAGAGTTACCTCCATTCTCCACGTAACCCAGGAACGGCTGTTTTCTGCCCCCAAGGGTGGGGGGGGCTTACTCATTATGTGATAAATTTTAAGAGTTTAAAACCAGACCTGGAACATGTGTAATGTATGTACCCAGTTTGGAGAAAATCAGTTGAAATATAAAGCCGTTATAATCTTTTACACACACACACGCACACACACACTGACACACCAGATTTATATTATAGATATATATGAGGTTTTGTAAAGAAAAAGATTGCTCTTTCCGGGGATGTCTTACTCCAAGCTTCCTCAGGTTTATTCATTTGTCTGTGAATTTATGGAAATTTGTTTCTCTGTGTTAGTATTAGTGATTAATAGACACTAGTAATATACACAATATGGAGTTCCAGTAGTTCGTATAAATGTTTTCGTCTGATTCGATATAATAATAATAATAATAATAATAATAATAATAATAATAATAATAATAATAATAATAATAAGTGAAAACGAAAGCCATCACCATTAGAAGAGGAATATTCCAGGGAGACACGCTCTCTCCACTCCTGTTCTGCCTGGCACTCACACCTCTAACAGAATTGCTAAATAGAACTGGATGCGGTTACAAATGCTATGGAAAAACAGTCAGCCACCTTCTATATATGGATGACCTAAAATTATATGCAAAAAACGGCAAAGAGCTAGAAACACTACTACAGACAGTACACGGCTTTACCAAGGAAATAGAAATGAAATTCGGATTAGAAAAATGTGCCAAAGCAACCCTGAAAAGAGGAAAATTAGTTAAAAGTAGCAATATAACACTAGATAAAGCCAATGAAATAAGAGAACTAGACGAAAGCCAACCATATAAGTATTTAGGAGTCAATGAACTAGATAGGATACAACATACACAAATGAAAGAAAAAATAAAGAAAGAGTACTATAGACGAGTTAGATCAATACTAAAAACAGAGCTCAATGCTAAAAACAAGATAATGGGTATCAACACTTTAGCTGTCCCAGTTATAAGCTACAGCTACAACATCCTTAACTGGACACTAAACGAACTATGTAAAATAGACAGGAAAACAAGAAAAATAATGACAGGATATAGGATGCACCACCCAAAATCTGACATAGAAAGGCTATATATACAACGCACAGAAGGTGGCAGGGGTCTTATACAGCTAGAAAACTATTATAAAATAACCACCATAGGACTGCAAAAATACCTACTCCAGAAGCAAGGGAAACTAATACAAATAGCCACAAAACACGAGCAAAACAAAAAACTGTTTTCAGTATTTAAGGAAGCTGACAAATACAAACAAGAAATCAATCTACCTAACAAATACGAAGAAGAAGAAGAAGAAACAACAAAAGCTATAAAACAAATGAAATCCAAACTAAAACTAGAACAGCAACGGACCATGATAAAACGATGGCAAGAAAAGCCCCTACATGGTAAATACTGGGCTAAACTAAATGCGAAAGAAATAGACAGAGAAAAATCCCAGCAATGGCTGAGAAGCTCAGGACTCAAACCAGAGACTGAAGGATTTTTAATTGCTGCACAAGACCAAAGCCTCCCCACCAGAAATTACCAAAAACACATAATGAAAAGAAATATAACAAGTAACTGTAGAATATGTGGAGATCGACAAGAAACAATAAATCATATTATCTCTGGCTGCCCAGTCCTGGCTAAGAAGGAATATATTCACAGACACGACAGAGCTGGGACCTATATACACTGGAAGCTATGCCAACATTATGGAATAGCAACAGAAAAAAGATGGTATAAACACACGCCAGAAAAGGTCACAGAAAACGAGAAAGCAACCATACTCTGGGATATGCCAATACACACAGATAGAGAAATTAAGGCAAATAGACCAGATATAGTTGTCAAAGATCATGAAGGAAAAAAATGCCTTCTAATTGATGTTTCAATACCAGCAGATGACAACGTTTCTCTAAAAGAAATGGAAAAACTTTCAAAATACAAAGACCTGGAAATAGAGATAACTCGAATGTGGAATCTAAAAACAGAAACAATTCCTATCATAGTAGGTGCCTTAGGTATAATAAAAAAATATTCAGACAAATACATAACAAAAACACCAGGACTTACAAATATATATAACATACAGAAAATAGCACTACTGGGTACTGCACACATTCTACGCAAAACACTTTCAATACAGTAAACATAAGAGCACCACAGCAAACCACAGCACATACCCAAGGCGCACAGAGCTGCGCTCGGTAGTGAAGTGAAAGCACGTTATAAAAATAAAACTACTGAATAATAATAATAATAATAATAATAATAATAATGATAATAATGGAAATGTATAAAATAGCTCCTACTCTGGGAAACTTTTTATATGTAAGTATGAGATCTTGGAGAACCACACTGACGTTGAACAATGACAATGAATCTCTAACTGCTGGAGATGTAAGAATTTTATGTGGCATTTTCCAGGGTGACTCACTATCACCACTCCTCTTCTATCTAGCCTTAATACCTCTCTCCAAATTGCTCAATGATGTACAGTATGGTTATAAAATATTTGATAAAAATATAAATCATCTCCTTTACATGGATGATTTAAAGCTTCTTGCAAAGGACGACCAACAACTCAAAGGCCTACTAGCGATTGTTAAACAATTCAGTGATGACATCAGGATGCAATTTGGAAAAATGACAAAAACATCTAAAGTGAACCTTGACCAGCAAAATGTCATAAAAGAGTTAGAACCAACGGAGAGCTACAAATACCTAGGGGTAATTGAAGGGGACAATATTAAGCATTCACTGATGAGGGTAACGATCAGAAGAGAATGTTATCGCAGGGTGAGAGCAATGCTGAAGACAGAGCTAAACGCAAGAAACAGGATCGAAGAGATCAATGCTCTAGCCATACCAGTCGTGACTTACAGTTTCAATATCGTTAAATGGTCAATTACTGAAATATGTAATGTTAACAGAGAAATACGAAAACTGTTGACGATGCATAGAATGCACCACCCTAAGGTAGATATAGAACGTCTTTATCTGCCGAGAAAAGAGGGAGGCCGTGGACTTCTACAGCTGGCATTAATAATGAAGGTAGCCACAATTGGCCTAGACACCTATCTGAAAAACTGTGAGGACTGGATGCTAAAATTTGTCTCAAAACAGGAAAGCAAGAAAGCATCTTACTCAGTAACAAAACAGGCAAAGGAATATCTAAGTGAATTCCAATTACAACAAATACAAGAATTAGACGAACTAGAAACACCTTCAGAAAAAGCTAAGCGCTCGAAAACCCGTGCTAAAATTGCCTCCTTAGATATTATGACTGATAAATGGTATAGAAAACCTCTCAATGGCAAATACCCAAATAGAGCGAATAATGCAGATATTGACAAAGCCCTTACCCATCAATGGCTAATGGCCTCTGGCTTGAAATCAGAAACAGAGGGGTTTATCATAGCAGCCCAAGATCAATGCCTACCTACAAAGTACTACCAGGCCAACATATTAAAGAACGGCATCTCCCCATTATGTCGTATATGCCAACAGCAAAATGAGACCATCGATCATGTTGTCTCCATGTGCAGTTTGCTTGCGCCAACAGTGTATCTCAACAGGCATGATAGAGCTGCACAATATATTCACTGGGTAATTTGCAAAAACCTGGACTTGCCCCATAATAAAAACTGGTGGGAACACAAACCACCCCCAGTACTTGAAAATGATCACATCGCGCTCCTCTGGAACTTCACCATTCAAACTGACAGAAACATAGATGCAAATAGGCCAGACATCATACTGAAAGACTTCAGACAAAAATCATTCCTTCTCATTGATATGACTGTCCCAATCGATATAAACGTATCAGTCAAGACCTACCAAAAACTTAGCAAATATAAAGATCTTGAAATATAAATTAGCAAAATGTGGAATCTAAAGACGAAAACAATACCTATTGTCATAGGTGCCCTGGGAATGACAGCGAAACGGGCTGATTAATACCTAGCTCAGATACCAGGAAACCCCAAAATGGCTGAAGTTCAAAAGATAGTGCTCATGGGAACTGCCCATATCCTACGTAAAATACTGTCTATGTGATCTCAAATTTTAAAACATTATCTAGAACAACAATGTACAAATCCAAATATATGGTACCCTAGGCATAACACCTACATGAACTTCTAACTTGTTGTCTCTTGAGGTCTCTGGGTTAGACTTGGATCCAACTTGTACAAATGCAAAGCAAAAGTCAAACATAAAATAATAATAATAACAAAGAATGCATGGTCAATTTCATAGGGATGTTGAAGATAAGACAGACAGAGAGAGAAGATGGCTGTGGATGACTAAAACTGATTTAAAACCGGAAACGGAGGCTCTAATCTGTGCTGCCCAAGAGCAACCACTAAGAACAAACTACATAAAATACAGAATAGGCAGCACATCAGTTAGTGATAAGTACAGAATCTATGGACAAAACTGTGAAACCGTATTGTATATTACCAGCCAATGTATGCCACCACCCCAGAAGGAATATAAGAGACGCCACGACAATATAGCCACGCTTGTCCATTGGACAATTTGCTACAAGTATGGACTTGGCAGAGCAAAATATTGGTACGACCACAAACATGAAGGCATTGTCGAAAATAGAAATGCAAAGGTCCTATGGGATTTTATGATTCAGTGCGACCATGTGATTGAAAATAGGAAGCCGGACATAGTCTTAATTGAGAAAAAAAAAACTATGCTGGACCATAGATGTAGCATGTCCAGCTGACAACAAGGCATGCGATAAGGAAGAAAGAAAAGACGAGAGATATGTCAGGTTAGCTTAGGAAGCTAAGCAGTTGTGGTCGATGAAAGAATTAGCAGTAGTACAAAAATTGTCGGAGCCCAGGTAACAGAAAGCAAAAATCTCGAGAAGTACGTGGAATAAATAGGGGCTGTAATAAGGACAGTAATGCTTGTGCCTGGTGTCGCCTTATCAGACGGGTAGTCATGATGGGTATACTGGGCCTCGTATATTTTACCCCAATGTCACTTTGATGTCATGCACTGTTCTCTCACTCAATAATGATAATAATAATAATAATAATAATAATAATAATAATAATAATAATAATAATAATAATAATAATAATAATAATAAAATGCCCGGATGCAGTACCAGGCAGTGACTCTCATGGCTTCTGATCTTAATTGATTGGAAGTGTTATCATGTACATTGTTTTGTCTTGGTGTAAAAGATGGGCTACAGCATATATTCTGCTCAATACCACAGATTTGCTTGTCAGTTGTTTGATCTTAACCAGTTGAGCATGTCCCTCGATGGCTGACGATACGTGCATCTCTGATCATGTGCAGAAGTAGTGGGAGAGCATCATAGCCATGTGTTGAGAGGAATTCTTTGGGGTTTGAATAATTCACCTTTGGAAACATGGGTGTTTTGCTCAACATCCTTAAACAAGCCTTATTCAGGGACCTTTTGAGCGGAATGGGCTACTCGACCTGAAGAAAATTCTAACTGTGCTCCACTTGCAAGGTCATGCGCTGTTTATCTGGATATGAGATCACCATGTCGCGCACATATGGTTGTGATGCATGTGCCTGGTGTACCCTTATCAGACGGGTAGTCATGATGGGTGTAATGGGCTTCGTATATTTGTACCCCAGTGTCACTTTGATGGCATTCACTGCTCCCTCACTCAATAATAATAATAATAATAATAAATAGTATAATTCTAGAGGCATGTTGTGAATAAACAAGTATCTAGAATGAACGATTACGAAATAACAATCCCATTGAAAGAATACTAAGTGTAGCCACTACGATCAGCTGACATACCCGAATAAATAAATTAATAATTGTATTAAGTAATTATAGGGTAGAGAGATCAAATTCATAGCAGAAACACATACACACACACACGAGCGCACAGAGACACAGACACACACACTCACACTCACGCACACGCACAGGCACACAGACGCGCGCACACACACACACACACACACACACACACATTTATATATGTGTGTGCGTAAGTCTGTGTAAGTGTATAGATGTAAAAATGATATGTGAGGGTATGTGTGTATGTACAGATACATTTAGTAATTTTAATATTGTTTTCTTTATTAAAAAAAATTATATATATGTAAACTCTCTATAATGAAATTAAATTAATCAAATATACGTAGCCACAAATCTTAAGGTGAAATATACAGTCACCATTTGAAAGAAACCACTGGTTAAAATCTAACCCTGTACATACCCCTATTAAAATGGATAGAATTAGTAAGAGAACATTTATTAACCCTAAAAACCTTCAAAGACTAATAAACCTAGAAAATATATATATATATTCATATGAAAATTCTCAACATTTAATTATAAAATTTGAAATATAGAAATAAGATAGTTAGATTTGGATGCTAAAAAATATATAAATACATTTATTGTAAAGTTTTCCGTTGGCAAGTAGGTAGCGAGTTAAATAACATCCAAGCTCTAAAATCCAACATATGTTAGTGGGAATAACAGTATTGACCTAAATTCCCCAACATGGCAAGTAGCCAGTGTCCTGCTACGGTCAAACTTCAAATTTTGGCTATTTTTAGAACATAATTCCAAAGACAAATTAGCTGACGCACACACATACAAAGAGAAAGAAAACATATAGGGCAATTAAGCTTAAAGGCAAAAATGCTAATGCACCTTAAAAAAAAAAATCATGCTGCTATCTGAGGTTATATAGAACATTCAATCTATTAGGATGTAAAGATCTATGTCAATTTTAGCCCTGAAGAGATCTCTGCCTTTTGAATTCATATTGCAATTGTTAATTGTAAAATAAATGGAGGTGATTATTGAAACGATCGTAGGCCTCATGTAATCAACTGTAATGCAAATGAATTGATTTTGCTGTATTCAAACTCTCTATTTTCTTTATATTATACATATATATATATATATGCTATATCTGTTTTCTGGAATTAGTAAATATATTATTCGCAGATTAATTTGTGTTGTCATTTTTCATTGCTTAATTCGTAATTTTTCTCTCACTATTATTTGTTTCAATCATTGAGATAAATATATTTTATTATGCTTGACCGGAAAAACCTCGTCACTCCCTGTATCTTATCAGTTACATGCATTGCTCTGAAGTAATGCGGGCAAATACGTAACTGGAATTAAAACGCTGCAGAGCAGATGATAAACCAAATACAGTTGTTGACGTCAAAATATAAGCATTTAAGGAAGGTTTGCAAAGTAGGTTTTCTGCCATGATGCAATATGAGTGGAAATATGGAATTTCGGCTGTAACAATAGAAACGGCAATACAGTTTCTATAAATGCAACATGAATTCTAACTGAACGTTCGGTATATTTAATAAATCAACTATTGCTGCTGGGAACATTTCAGTAAAAAAGTTTCGTAAACGATTCATAATATATTAAATTACACCTGTTATGTTGAGCATGGTTGAATACTCTAATTGCTTTTTCAGGGTAATTATATTCCTGGTTGCATTCAGTATCATTTGTTGACAAATAATGTCAACGGAAATGAAAACAATGTAGGTTGCACCAGTACAATTATGAAAGAGCATGTGAAAGTGTCATCATAACTGTTCACTCGTCTTTAACCTTCCACAGATGATACTCTCTCGTTTAAAAATAAAGAATACATTAGAAAACATATTTTGATAGCTACTAATCCCAAAATATTATGGCCCCAGTAAGAAGTCTGTTGATGACATGTCTATTCAAATAGTGTTGTTTTGTGGTTATAGATAGCAATAATTATGTATATATGAGGAAAGGTGATGAAAAAGATGTAAATCCCAAATTAGAGCTATATGTATGTTATGCTCAAGGATAAAAATAAAATAATCAGATGGCCCATGGAAAAGCTCCAATGTAATCATATTGAAACGACGTGACATTTAAAGACATTATCACACATTTTAATGTGCACTAGTTTTGAGTTTCGACTATTCATATACATATTTATTGTTTTAGGAGTAAAGGGACACAAACTGCGATATTTCCACGTACCAGCACTTTACCTTATCTATACAAGTAGTTACAATTTTCAAAAAGATAGCAATGATGTGTCTTCCTGAAAAGAAATAACAGCTAGAAGCATGATACGAAAAGTAACGGATATTTTATGCATAAATGCATATTAATACATGATCCTTGGTTAATGATTGTGTGGAATGCATGTATTCCTGCGAGATTTGCAGCATTGCATAGAGTTAGGTATATTTTATATTACTTTTAACAGTCAAATTATTGTATATTATTAATTATTTAGATCACTACATCCGAAACTTTAATATGCGTACGTGTATATGTATATAGAAATATGAATATGATATTCACTAGCATTTCCTTTACTTCTGGAGTAGGATTTAATATAATCGAATGAATTCATGCATTTTAATGTTCAGTTAGCTATCTTGGCAACGTGGCGATAATTAAAAATTTAACACTTGCTCCGCGGAAACTAAAATGAAATCACCCCAACATATTATATTATTGCATGTAGAGGATTAAAATACCTTGATTACTCATTGCTGGTCGAGCATTGATGAAATGAAATAATTACCATGGTGGTCCCATATAGAAATTGTAAGTTTTAATATTATTTAAAATTTATGGCCAAGCATGGACGTGCGACTGATCAGTCTGGCGAAAAGTGTAATACAAGAAATCGATGAAAATGGATTTTGGATATTATATTTCAAACTTCCTAAGTGAAATTAGTTTTGCACGAAAATGATATATAGGGTGGTTGTTAGAATGAATGTAAAATTCAAATTACATACACGCTCGCACACATAAATGTACAAATATACATATAATTATCTAACGTTTATATATGTCTGTATGAACGTACGTCTATATATGGTTGTAGCTATGACTTTGAATGTAATGGTGAAGTAGATTTTCACTACTTCATATCTACTTTTTATGACATCTTTTTCTGAGAATTACAATATCTGGCCTAACAAATTTGATGTGTTTTAGAATTTTGTCGCGCTATAAGAAAATGTTTATCAGTATGTAAATTTCAATTCAATATAAGTTCCTGTAATATTGAAAGAGATACATAAGTGCTTAAAATACTTCGTAAAGCACAGGGTTATTTTTTTCATAATGTAATTTTTACAGAATTTTTTTACGGTTTGATGTTCAGCATAAAGGTTTACTGTTCTTCTAAAATAATATGCTATGTAAACACAAATAATGCCGTGAACCAGGAGCCTTCTTAATGAAATTATTTGGCAGAATGACAAATTCAATATGTAGGCACTTCTCAAGGAAATCAAACCATAAAGAATAACCAGGAGCTAGAATAGAAGATTATCTTATAGTAACTTTGAACTGCAGTGCAACGAACCATTCACTAAACAAACCCTCTATAACACATTTTTTTTTCCTTAGTTTTCCTGTAACAGGCTGATTTAGTTAAGAGATGGCTTTCATCTCAGTTGAAGTATTAGAATAAGTAAATATTTGCTTGTAACCTATGAGGCGAAATATTGCAGCTATATATATTGTTGTTGGTACTTTTGTTGCTATAGCTGTTGGTAATTTTTATGTGATATTTTATAATACTATTAGTGCAATCAGTGATGACTCTACTCTAGAAGATATCGTCAGCACTAGTGTTCGTATCACAGACGCACGTGCGCACATAGACACACAGACATACAAGCACACACATACATATAGAAAAAGAGATGATTATAAAAAATGAGAAAATATTCATTATTCAAATGTGACATAAACTAAATATTTTCGTGATCAGCTGCTTTTGTATACCGAGTTGGTCAGCAGGGTTGTAGCAAGGCAATAAACCAGCTACCCTTGAATCCCTGAGGCATATTAATAAATGGAGACGGATTGTTCTCAGGAAGGTTTCCTAGAGGTGTTGAAGACTTTGTTGAGGATGTGCGACATGTAAGAGAGAGATAGATATAGGTGTATACAGAAAGGAATATGGAGACGTATATTAAAATGTTAAACTGACTTCAATTGAACACGGTTCTTAGCCGAGTTCATATTAATTTTAAAGGATATTTCACTTGTTCAGTCAATAGCAATTAGTGCACAAGAGTTTCATCGTTTTGACATTTCCTACGTTTTATCCCTCTCTCTCAGTATTTTTGGTGTCGGGTGACACAATGAAGAGTACGTACGTACGTACCAACGCTCATAGAGAAATACATACATACATTCGTACATAGGTACGGATGTATGGAAGCACGAACATATATATTAACACAATGACATACATATATAAATATATATTACCAACATTTGTACTACTCGATTAGATGGTAGATGGGCTTCACAATATTGAAGTTAAAACCAGAAAGTAGTTAAATCATACCAGAAATCTGCATAACAACAACGATGGAAACCACCTCTACTAACCTCGAAAACAAAGCGGAAAAGGCACAAGATCGATCAAGGAAAATCTAAATGTCGCATCAAATTCGATTAAAAACTTATGCTAACCTCCAAATGTCGAAGTCCGATCATACATGAAATAAATTTTATTATAAAAGCTCAAGGGGAGCTACACAGTAACTGATCCCAGTTTGATATACACCCAGAAAATTCACATAACGTTACAAAAAACAGGTCATTGACATATATAACTTGTATACATATTAAGAAAATTTCATTCATATCTATGTTACAGACAGGTTCAGTGTGACTGTAGCAAAAACACGGTCATGCTTTTGTAATATACAAACAGTAAATACCAGTAACTTACCTGATGCAATAAAGGGAGAGAGATAGATAGATAGAGAGAGAGAGAGAGAGAGAGAGAGAGAGAGAGAGAGAGAGACGCGGATAAAATACTTAGATATGATAATTGATACAGATTTTGTGGAATTAATTCTGATGATGCCACACTCATTATAAGTCATTGTCCTATAATGTCATCATGATATGACCTATCCATGAGACATTACATCGCAGTTTGAATATTATATAATAAAATACATTGAAAATAAAATTCTGAGGATAGGTGTTTCGTATGTTACAGAAGTATGCATGGCACCTCGATTGCCATCGTCACTCCGAAACCCCATTATCCCTGACTCAAACATCTACCTTTCTGACGTTACTATTAATGCAGGTATATTGCACATCTTCTCTGCCCTAACCACACTATCCCAATTCTTTCTTCTCAGTAATTTCAGCCCATGAATTATCCATCCTCATCAGTATTTATCATCTGGTCGTAGATTTATAGACAGTTAATCAAATACCAATCTTAAACTCACCACACACACACATACACACACACACACACAAACGCACACACACACACATACACACACACACACACACACACACACACACACACACACACACAAACACACACAGAGGCATAGAGAATAGAATGATTCATGGTACGTTAAAGAATCCCAGTACACTTTTCAAATACCACAGAAACTCGTCGCAAGCTGCCAAAAATCCGTTGTAGGACGTAAATACATTGCAAAACTGAAGATATATGAATAATTTTTTTGTTGGTTCATAAAAAGAAGACATTATCTATTACCAGAAGTGTAGTGAACTGTTCAGAAATCCGAGACAACGGCAGGCTTTGAATGAAAGATTGACTCCATTCCAATTCACTTACAGACTCTCCTATTCATTGCAAATACATAAAAATGTAACTCTTCTTATTTGCTCTTCTCTGAAATATAAGGGTGAACCTATCATGAAAAAACTGTATGGAGTTTACCAGAAAAATGAAAACTATGAAAGACACTAGCAAAAATATATTCTGCAGCCGAATATAATTTTCTTTGACTGCTATTGATTTCTAGAGAAAAGAGATATATGACAATAGACGGCACACATAACATATTCTTAATTTATTTTTCAGTTATTTTTTTTTCATAATCTTTATTCATTCCTAACTTTCACTGCCTTTTTGTAGATTTTTTCGTATTCTTTTTTGTGTTTTGGCGGTTGATGTATTATTTTATTTATTTATTTTTTTCTGATATTGGAATGTTCCAATGGAAACGTTGAGAAAGAATTTATGGGACAGAACACATACACAAGCAGACATCTAAACTGCATATACACAAGCATACGTACGGAAACTGATATTTATATATTCTTTCTCTTTCATATGTATGTGTGTCAGTGGGTGTGTGTGTGTATGTATGTGTGTGTGCAAGATATATGTATACATCTATACTCACACACAGATAATACATGCTAAATGAATGCACACATGTACACATGCGCGCACATATTTCTGCACACAAGCATAGATTCTTGCATAAATATATGTGTCTGAATGCATATGATCTTCATATACACACACGCACACACATACACGCGCACTCACACACACCCCACACACACACACATGGACGCTGAAAATTATTACTGACAATCATATACATATATGGATATATTTGTGCTGGTCCATATTTATGCATAAAAGTGTACATAGTTGTGCATACGTGTGCTTACATATGAATCTGTTTGTATTTGTGTGCGCGTGTGTCTTTGAGGTATTTTGTTAGTTTTTCATTTTGTTCACCATTGAAAATCAATGATGAAATCAGATATTTAAATGGGGTGTTACCATTGGAGTTTTCTGTATTACTATTGGGGTTTATTTTATTTCAATGATAGGAATGGTTGGGACTATAACACTAGATTCAGTGAAGCATAAATGAACCATAATGCTGCTGGCTGAATAAGTTACGTTTGTTCTCTCTTACTATCTCACCTACTATATCTATTTTTTATGTTCTTCTCTGTCTCTCTTAGTGAAAGCAAGATATTAAGAAAGAAAGAGAGGGAGAAACAGACGAGAAATAGGAACTGAATTTCAAGCAAAATATATAATTTTTCTTCTTTTTGATACTATTGGACGGATATTTACTATTTTTGTGAATTGTTCCCATGACAGTGTTATTACTTTGCCTGTGATATTTAGTGAAACAGAGCTTGAATGCATACACAAACACACATGCTCGCAGACAAAAGCACATATAAAAAAGATATAGATACGTACGTATGCACAGACACTATATATATATATATATATATATATATATATATATATATATATATATATATATATATATATATATATATATATATACATACATATATATATATGTGTGTGTGTGTGTGTGTGTGTGTGTGTGTGTGTGTGTATGATAATATACATGTATATATTTATGCATGTGTGTATACACATCTATATAACTCATGCGCCCTACACATACAACACAAACATACACACACAAACAAACAAACACACACACATACATACGTACATACGTACACATACACACACATAACCACACACACACAGACACACGCACACACACACGCACACACACACACACACACACACACACACACACACACACATATATATATATATATATATATATATATATATATATATATATATATATATAATATACATATTCTTTTATTCTTTTACTTACTTCAGTCTTTTGAATGTTGCCGTAATGGAGTACTGCCTGTAGTCGAACAAATCGACCCCAGGAGTTATTATTTGTAAGCCTATTACTTATTCTATTGGTCTCTTTTGCCTAAGCACCAATTCACGGGGGCGTAAACACACCAACAGCGATTGTCACGCGATGGTACGGGATAAACGCAGGCACTCAATCATACACACATACATACACACACACACACACACACACACACACACACACACACACACACACACACACATATATATATATATATATATATATATATATATATATATATATATATATATATATACGATGGGCTTCTTTCAGTTTCCATCGACAAAATCAACTCAGAAGGCTTTGCACGACCGGAGACTATAGTAGAAGATAGTGGCCCACAGTGCCACGCAGTGGGACTGAATCCAAAACTATGTTGTTGGGAAGCAAGCTTCTTACCACAGAGTCACACGTTCGGAAAAAGATAGTGTGGAACTCGATTGATGAAAGAAAACTCCGAATGACACGTCCTTGTTTTTTCTTGTCCGTTTTTGTGTCATCTAAATGTCTGGAAGTTTTGTTGTTGCCAATTGCGTGCGCTGTTGTGTAAGTTCTCAATACAAACGCAGAATGAGATACTTTATTCAGTATAAACGCAGCACTCAATACAGAATAGCCGCTTATATTAATTAGAAATATCTATCTATTTCTCTCTCGCTCTATCTCTCTCAATCTACACACACACCCACACACACACCCACACACACACACACACACACACACACACACACACACTTAGAAATGGATGCATGGCGTTCAATTAAATAATAATAATAATAATAATAATAATAATAATAATAATAATAATAATAATAATAATAATAATAATAATAATAATAATAATGTGTGTGTGTGTGTGTACAGAATGTCACAAACTGTAAACGATATGAAGTACGGAAGCTAACGAGTAAAACGTGAGAAAAAATGGAAAACAGGAAACGGAAAAAGTAATACAAAGAACAACCCTTCATCAGTTGTCGACTTTATATCTACTCCTCATTCCGAGCATTCAACTACAATATAAGTTTTCAAAGACAGTTGCTCCAATTAGTTTCAAAATAAAAATTGGGATATTTTGAGGGTCAAATTTGGTAACAAAAGCAGGATTATGTAGACATACAAGGAAACCAAACGAAAACAAACATGGAGGGTCGTTAGATTAGAACGAGGGGAAAATAGTGAACGGTGGGAGAAATAGTTTCTTTGAAAAGAGAAGAGATAGAAGAGGCCCGGTGTTTGGGTATGTGTTATTTAATTGCATGCCATGCATCCATTTACCTGCAAGTTTAGCTTAACCTTTATGATGCGACTCTTCTCTATACTGTTTTCTCGTCCAACCTCCACTAATTCCATTCTTCTCCCCTTTACAGTTTTCTATCTGTCTGTCTTTCTCTCACTCTTTCTCTTTTTCTCATTCCTGTTGTTCACACGTGACCATCGTGCATCTTTCTTTTCCTGCACAGCGTTCTAAGGACTGGAGTTCTATAGCTCTCTTCTATCTTTTCTCTTTTCAAAGAAAATATTTCTCCCCGTCTTAACTATGCTTCCCTCGTTCTGGTTTAATGACCCTCTATGTGTGTTTTCGTTTGGTTTCCTTGTATTTCTCCACTGTCCTGTTTTTGTTCCCAACTTTGACTCTCCATAAATCCCAAATTTTCGTGGGGAATTTACCGGAGCAACTGTCTTCGAAGACTCATATTGTCGTTGAATGCTCGAAATGAGGAGGAGATTGATAGCCGACAAATGATGTAGGGTCGTTCTTTGTGTTACTTCTTTTGTTTTCCATTTTTTCTCTCGTCGTTTCTGTATTTACTCGTATATACATATATATATATATATATATATATATATATATATATATATATATGCCTATATGGGTACAAGACGTCACCAACTATAAACAACATAAAGTAAGAAAACAAACGAGTAAATACGCAAACAACGAGAGAAAAAATGGAAAACAGAAGAAGTAACACAAAGAAGGACCCTTCATCAGTTGCTCCGGTAAATTCCCCGCCAAAATTTGGGATTTATGGAGGGTCAAAGTTGGCAAGAAAAGCAGGACAGTGGAGAAATACAAGGAAACCGAACGAAAACAAACACACACACACACACACACACACACACACACACACACACACACACACACACACACACACACACACACAAATATATATATATATAGTTATATTTCCGGATTGTTATCTTTTTCTTGCTGAATAAACACACGCACTATATACTGTCCTTCACTGCAACTCTCATTTATGATTCTTATTTGAGAGTCCTTTGTCTGAAATCTTTCGTTACACATCCTGTGATAGTTTCAACGACTCTCCTTCGTTGGTGTCACCACGTGTTCTGACACGTGAGATGGAGAGTCGTTGAGGAGGTTACTGAATATTTGACGAAGTCTTCTAAACAAAGGCCACTAAAATTACAATAATAATAAAACTGAAGTTAAGAATGAGCATACGGTGTGTGTATTTATTTGGCAAAAAAAAAAAGGATCCACTCCGAAATATAAAATATCTGATTTTCCTCAGGAATCTTGCGAATGAAATACAGAAGCAAAATATACCCACATACATGCGCGCGCATACACATAAGTATAGAATAGTCGTACAGCAATGCACCAATATTTACTGGAAATAGCGGTCGATAATATAAGACACAAAAAAATCATCTCACCTGTAGGTAGAATATTAAGTAAATGTACAACCCACACGTGGATAATTTAGGGCACTGGGTTTCGAACTTTCTAAATTACGTTTGTTAACGTTAATTTGATTCACTTAGACTCTTCGGCTAGATTCACTTAGACAAAATTTCGCCACCCACAAACATCTTTCCCCATATATATATATATATATATATATATATATATATATATATATATATATATATATATATATATATATATATATATATATATATATATATATATATATATATATATATATATATATATATATATATATATATATATATATATATATATATATATATATATATATATATATATATATATATATATATACGGTGAAACTTTACTATAGCGTCGTATATTATCCACTGGTATTTCTAGTAATTAGTGCATTATTGTACCACTAATCAGTATTTATACTTTAACCTGACGGTGCATTGTTTTTCTGGGAAGTAATACTACTGTATTGCATTATTTAACAACTTATACTCATATAATGATGCAACGACTGTTTGTGTATAAAGCTTGAAACACGTGTACCGCGGAATATTTAGCGTTCTGTTTTCATTTTACGTTTTAATATATTCTTTCACCTCGGCCGCTATCTGGCACATACAGGTGCTTACACTTATCGAGTATTACTTCTAAAATTTACAATACCTATATATATATACATATATATATATATGGATATACATGTATACCTATATATATATATACAAAACTTTGGATATATAAACAAGGAGAACGATCCTTAAGGAGCCTAATTTAGACTTTTTTGCGGTGAAATCTCCTGCTATATTGGTAACGATTACATAGTTTTCTATGAAAAATTATATATATATTTATATATATATATATATATATATATATATATATATATATATATATATAAAGGGTAAAAATTATTAAAAACTAGCAATGCATTCCGGCATTGCCCGGATGTTATGGCTCCTTTCGTATGGCGAGAATCGGCAGCACTGATATATAGTTAATGCCATAATGGAAGTTATTGTTTGTTGAAAACTGAAGGATGGGTAAAATTGCATGAGTTTGATGAAAGTAATTTCTGTTCTTATGAAGGACCACAACCTATGTATTTTTGCATCGTATAAAAGGGGGTTAATATAATATTGTCCAGAAATCACGTTTTCAATATTTTAATTTACCCCCATCCTCACCGTAATTTCTTAATTTGTAACTTTTTTATCTACGCACCCATCACTTACTCGCTTTCACTTTTGTCTGATGTTTTCCGCGTGCATAGAATTCTACTGAAATAACAAACTTAAAAAATACCAGACCACCACAAGAAAACCTGACATGCTAGAAACAACAGGTAAACTTTCCTGCTTAACCAAAAAGTCTTGTAAGTGTGTAAGCTTTTTGAAAGTGGTTAGGTGATGGGTAAAATTCTTATAGATTCGTACTCTCTGTCTTTTCTCCATAGATTCCAATAAAAAAATATTTGATAATGTAAAAAATGTATTGGGTGTGTAGAGGGAAGAAATTAAAATATTGAGAACGTGTTTTGTGTGTGAATTCCTAATCTCCTGTATTGCAGCCATAAGAATCGGAAAACAATTAGGAAAAGAATAAAGCAAGGGAGCGGAAACGTCACTTCAGACATGCTAGAAAGAAGAGGTAAAGGACAGGATTTCGGGGAAAACTTTCTTTTAAGTTTATATCGAAAATCAAGTTTATAAATACGCTCATCACAAACACAAATTATACAAAAGATAAAAGATCATTTCAATTGGATTTGAGCTTTAAATTTCCTCGTGCATACTGCAATAAATAACATAATTCGGACAGAAGATTTACTAAAGTGTATGCGCGTGTGTATGTCAAAGGAAGTTATTTTATGGCATTCTTTCGTTTGAAGAAGCAAAGTTGTCAACTTGACATATATGGGATCATATGATATTTCGTTAATTTCCCTAAAAGTTTTGTAATTTCTTTATGCTTTGAAGAGAGCAGAAATTGAAAGAGAGCATAAAGTGAAAAAGCAAAATTTGCTTTGAATTGAGAAGAGAATGTAAAAGTGAGGAGAAAGTGAAAGATCTACGTGTATATGAAATGGATGCGTGAAAGAGTGCGTGAGTGAGTGAGTGACTGAGTGAGTGAGTGACTGAGTGAGTGACTGAGTGAGTGAGTGACTGAGTGAGTGAGTGTGTGAAGGTGTGTGTTGTTATATATGACTTATTTTGAATGTATGTGTAAGTGTCACTCACTCGCTCCCTCTCTTTCTTACATACACACGCACATTATCTTTCATATACACGTACATAAATTGGCAGAGGTAAAGAATACGTACACCACTAGTTTTCGGCTGAACCCTAACCCTAAGCACCGGATGTGCGTATTCTTTACCTTCAACTATGAATACATATACATATTTCTTTTTTGTGCGTGAGAATAAGAGAGTGACTGTATGTCCTCATAACATATAGAGAAATGGATGCATTTTAAGGCAATTATTTTGGTTATGACTAATTTTATTACAATATTTATGTGATTTTCATAAATGTTTCTCCGAGCAGAATTCTACGCATGCGTGAAACATCGAACGAAAGTGAAACATTAGAAGTAAATTGAAATATTGTCCGAAAATGACCTCAAAACTGTGCGACCGGCGTAGTTGCCGAAGTGGTTTTAGTTGTAAAAAATAGTTGTTGAGTGAAAAAAATAGTTTATTTGGTTGATAGATAACAAGCAGCGGCTATGTTTCGTTATAAGTCTCAAAGGTGTCGACGAACTGTCATCCGGATCAGCTGTATTGTTCATTAATTTCTGTAAGTTTTTTTTATTTATTTACTGTTGTTTTAAAGTGAAGATGAGAAAATGAAAAATTAATGAACGTGTATATGAATTGGACGTGTGTGTGTGGGTGTGTTTGTGTGTGTATGAGTGTGTGAGAGAGAGAGTGAGTGAGCGAGTGCCACTTACACATACATGAGAACACACACGTTCACTCACTCACTCGCTCTCACACACACGGACATGTACATAAAAAGATGTGTGCATATGTATTGATGTATGTACGTATACATGACAACATACCCTTTCTCTTTCTCGCTCCTTCTCTTTTTCCCTTCCTCACTTTCTCTCTTTCTGCCTTCGTCTCTCTCTCTCTATTGTTCTCCCTTCCTCTCTCTTTTTCTCTCTCTTTTCCCTTTCTTTCTCTCTCCCTCTCTCTCTTTCTCTCTTCTTCTCCCTCTCTCTCTCACACACACTTCCATTTCATATACACGTACATACACCTTTCATTTTCTCCTCTCAATTTAAAACAAAAGTAAATAAAAAAAATACGGAAATTAACGAACGCAGATGACAGCTCTGCATGTCAAAATGAAAGATAGCATAAGCAACTTTCTGTATTATAATACATATGTGACTAATTCGGAGAAACATTGCTTTCATTATTTACACATCGTCAGTCTCGTAATCGAACACTGTAATTTTGGTTGGAATTGAAAGTGTGAAACTATTTTCACTTTCTGATGAAACGTAGTCGTAGTAACTTTCAATATCAGGGCATTTCACTGTCGGGTGGTAAAGTCAAATACATATATTAAGACACACACACACATACAGACATACATTAACGCACACCTGAAGACTATCTCTGTCCCTGTGTATGTATGTTTGTGTCTTTAGATGTGTGTGTCAGTCGTCACAAAAATGTATGTATACTAACAGACACAAACACCGTCACCCACATATGCTTGTCAGTCATAGGAGGCCTAACGTACATAACGAACGCGCGAATACATATTGAAAATGTGACGTCAGCGTCGCTGTAGTGGTGTTCGTGTTGGTGGTGGTGTTGCTGCTGCTGGTGGTGGTGATAAAAGATGTCATTTACGATAGGTGACTAAAAGAAAAATGATAAGCTTACATTTTTGTAATGCAAATAAGTGAATATAAATACAGTTTAGTTGGTAGCTAAAAGCTTACTGAATCTTTTGACACCCCATACGTCAAAAATGGCAACTCGGTTTTGTAATACATAAGGAACATATGCACGCACACGCACTTACAAACTCTTCATATATATTTGAAAATAATATGTATTCTTGTTTTTATACTATTCATTTGTTTCTTTATAGATTATTTTAATAGATATTTTATTTAACACTATATTATTTAGAAGTTATAGTTTCATTTCAACATAATATTAGAACTTCGATTGGAATAGTGTTGATATATTTTCGATTATTTTTGATTAATATTATTTGATTAATTATTAATCTTTATAGTTTATAATATCGTTAAAGTTTTTTTTAAATCAAAACTTTGTATATATATATAAAGTTTAACCTTTTATTCTTAATAATTTTTTCTTTCCTAATTTTTTCATTCATAATTTTTTCCATTCATAATTTTTTCATTCAGATTTTTTTATTATTACGTCTGTAGAAATAAATAATCTTGTATTTTTCTATTATTCAATTGATCTTTAATCATAATTAAATAAACGTCTTTAGCTTTAAATAGTATAGCTTTAACTATTACACCGGTTAAATATGTACTAATTTTATCTTCATTATTATTTTAAACTTAAACTTCGTTCAACTTGTATTTAAAACAATGATAATTTAAAACAATGATAATTTAGGTAAGATGTTTTTTGTATATAATATACATGTTATTATTATGGATGAAGGGATGATTATTGAATGGTTATTATTTTGATATTATGATATTTTTTAAATAATTTTTCTATCTTTATATAATAAGTATTTCATATTAATTCATTTGGTACTTATTGTTGGTTGAGATATATATCTAATTATTGTTCTAATTACGATCTGACGAGTAGCTATATTTTTGAATAGAACTTATTTTCGATAATTTCAATTGATTTTAATCGATTTAAATTTCTTTTCTCTTCGAAAATTGGTTATGAAACACGTGTAATCTTTTTATTATATTTATCTTATGATATTTACTTTACTTTATATTATACTCATTTATTGTACTTTTAATATTAATTTTTCTATATGTGATAGTGGATTTTCATCGATGAGTTCTTGAAAATTGGTTATTTCCCCTAAAACTATATATATATATATATATATATATATATATATATATATATATATATATATTATATACATATAGATAGATTGATAGATAAATAAATAGATAGATAGATAGATAGATAGATAGATAGATAGATAGATAGATAGATTGATAGATAGACAGATAATCATTTATACCAGTGGCCAGCATGCGTAAAAAATGTCAGTCAAATTCCCAAACCACGAAAAAACATACCTATTTAGAGCACTTTTATTGTAAGCAAGCAGGATAATTTGAAAGAATTAAAATATCACTCAATTTAATACTCCGAAGTTTCACCATTAATGATTAAATAAATGAATAAATAAATAAATTAATTAATTACTTAATTAATCAACCATTCGTGGATCTGCAGTAGAATCGCTGGGACATAAAATTAGAAAACTCGAATACTTAACGAAAAGCAAAACAAAGACGCCCATACTGATTCACCTAGTTCAAATTGGTAAAGTGAAAAAGGTGGATAAGTGGGTTCCACATGAACTCAATGAAAATCAGAAACAGCGACGTTTGGAAGCCTGCATTATGCTACTTTGTCGTCACAAATATGAATCAATTTTTAATCAAATTGTAACATGGGATGAGAAATGTATCTAATACAACAACCACAAATGTTCAGCACAATGGACGGACAATGACGAGCCACCAAATCACAATATAAAATGCAAAATTTATCAAAAGAAGCTGATGGTGTGTGTTTAGTAATCTGGCGCAGGTGCGATCAATTATGACTTCATTAAACTTGGCTCATCAATTACGGCCGAAGTATACTGCAGCAAACTGGATCAAACGATGCAGAAACTTACAAAAAAAAAGAAGCTTAGATTAGTCAACAGATCCACTCCTATTTTATTACAAGACAACTGTATTGACAATATGGGTGCATACATTGATGAATAAAACTATTCCTTGTATTTATAAAACATTCGCAAACATTTTATTTCCTGTTCTACAAATTTCATACTTGACGGCCTAATAGAACATGCGTTCCTCTAGCCATCTTCCTGTCATCTTTCTGTCCTTGTGGTAGTAAATTCATGTTGTCAAGTTGCTCGTAAAGGCTTTCTGAAAGCATTCTTGTTAAGAGTTTCCACAATAATGGTAAGCAAGTGATGAGTTTATAGTTGCTAGCTGTATTAGCCTTGTGCTTACCTTTCATGATAGGTATTGTCCTCCCTCTAGGCATCTAATCTGGTATTATTCCTCCTTTAGGAAAACCCTTAAGTTGTTCCCTCAGCCTCCCATGTAAACTACTAAATTTCTTTAGCCAGTAAACTTGTACTAAATTATTATTATTATTATTATTATTATTATTATTATTATTATTATTATTATTATTATTATCATCATTTTTATTATTATTAACAACAGCAACAACAACAATAATAATAATGATAATAATGATAATAATAATTATAATATATCTAGGGGTATTTGAAGGGGACAGAATCAAACATTCAGTGATGAGGAAAATATCTGAAGAGAATGTTATCGCAGGGCAAGAGCAATAAGCAAGACAGAGCTGAATGCAAGAAACAGGATCGAAGTCATCAATACTTTAGCCATACCAGTCGTGACTTACAATTTCAATATCATTAAATGGTCAATTACTGAAATATGTAATCTTGACAGAAAAATAGAAAATTCTTGACAATGCAGAGAATGCACTACCCTAAGGAAGATATAGAATAGTTTTATCTATCAAGAAAAGAGGGCGGTCGTGGACATACACAACTGGAATTAACAATGAAGATTGCCACAATTGACCTAGACAGCTACCTGAAAAACTCTGATGAGTGGATGTTAAAATTTGTCTCAAAACATGAAAACAAGAAAGCATCATACTCAGTAACAAAACAAGCAAAGGAATATCTGAGTGAATTCCAAATGCAACAAATTCTAGAATTAGACGTACTAGAAACAAGCGCAGAAAAAGCTAAGTGCATGAAAACCCGTGCTAAAACGGCTACCCGAGATATTCTTAATGATAAATGACAAGAAAAACCTCTCAATGGCAAATACCCAAAGAGAGCGAATAATACCGATGTTGACAAAGCCCTTACTCATCAATTGTTAATGGCTTCTGGCTTAACAGCCCAATATCAATGCCTACCTTAAAGAACGGCAGCTACCAAACATGTCATATATGTCAACAACAAAATGAAATCATTGATTATATCTCCGTGTGCAGTTGTTTTGCGCCTACAGAGTATCTCAACAGGCATGATAGAGTAGCACAATATATTCACTGGGTAATATGCAAAAACCTGGACCTTCACCATGATAAAAACTGGTGGGAACACAAACCACCTCCGTGCTTGAAAATGATCACATCTCACTCCTCTGAAACTTCACCATTCAAACAGAGAGATATATGAGAATTAGACAGACATATATTGAAAGACTTCAGACAAAAATCATGTCGCCTTATTGATATGACTGTTCCAATCGATATTAATGTATCTGTCAAAACCTACCAAAACTGAACAAGCATAAATATCTTGAAACTGAAATTGACAGAATGTGTAACCTGATGGCTAAAGCAATACCTGTTATCATAGGTACCCTATGAATGATAGCAAAAGGGGTTGATTCCTACTTAGTTCAGATACCAGAAAACCCCAAAATTCAAAAGATAGTGGTCATAGGAACTTCCCATATCCTACGTAAAACACTGTCTATGTAACCTCAAATGTTACAACAAATCTCATAATTTTCTAATCTTTTCTTAAACAATCACTAGAACAAGTACAAAACCAAATATATGACACCCTTGGCATGACACTAACATGAACTTCCAACTTGCTATCTCTTGAACTCTCTGGGAGAAAGACTTTGAACCAACTTGTACAAATATAAAGCAAAAGGTAAACATATTATTATTATTATTTTATGTTTGACTTTTGTTTTGCATTTGTACAGGTTGGATCCAAGTCTCACCCAGAGACCTCAATAGACAAGTTAGAAGTTCATGTAGGTGTTATGCCTAGTGTACCATATATTTGGATTTGTACAGTTTTGTTCAAGAGAATGTTTAAGAAACCATAAGAAAATTATGTGTTTGCTTTAAAATTTGAGATCACATAGACAGTATTTTACGTAGGATATGGGCAGTTCCCATGAGCACTATCTTTTGAACTTCAGCCATTTTTGGGTTTCCTGGTATCTGAGCTAGGTAGTAATCAGCCCGTTTCGCTGTCATTATTATTATTATTATTATTATTATTATTATTATTATTATTATTATTATTATTATTATTGAGTGAGGGAGCAGTACATGCCATCAATGTGACACTGGGGTAACATATACGAAGCCCATTATACCCATCATGACAACCCGTCTGATAAGGGTACACCAGGCACATGCATCACAACCATATGTGCGCGACATTATAATAATAATAATAATAATAATAATAATAATAATAATAATAATAATAATAATAATGATGATGATGATAATAATAATAATAATAATAAGAAGAAGAAGAAGAAGAAGAAGAAATGTATAAAATAGCTCCTACTCTGCGAAACTTTTTAACTGTAAGTATGAGATCATGGAGAACCACACTGATGTTGAACAATGACAATGAATCTCTAAATGCTGGAGATGTAAGAATTTCATGTGGCATTTTCCAGGGTGACTCACTATCACCACTCCTCTTCTGTCTAGCCCTAATACCGCTCTCAAAATTGCTCAATGATGCACAGTATGGTCATAAAATATTTGATAAAAATATAAATCATCTCATTTACATGGATGATTTAAAGCTCTTTGCAAAAAATGACCAACAGCTCAAAGGCCTACTAGCGATTGTTAAACAATTCAGTGATGACATCAGGATGCAATTTGGCCTTGATAAATGTGCAAAAGCTATCTTTATCAAAGGAAAAATGACAAATACATTTAATGTGAACCTTGACCAGCAAAATGTGATAAAAGAGTTAGAACCAGCGGAGAGCTACAAATACCTAGGGGTAATTGAAGGGGACAATATCAAGCAATCAGTGATGAGGGAAAGGATCAGAAGAGAATGTTATCGCAGGGTGAGAGCAATACTGACGACAGAGCTGAACGCGAGAAACAGGATCGAAGCGATCAATGCTCTAGCCATACCAGACGTGACTTACAGGTTCAATATCGTTAACTGGTCAATTACTGAAATATGTAATGCCGACAGAAAAATACGAAAACTGTTGACAATGCATAGAATGCACCACCCTAAGGCAGATATAGAACGTTTTTATCTGCCAAGAAAAGAGGGAGGCCGAGGACATCTACAGCTGGCATTATCAATGAAGGTAGCCACAATTGGCCTAGACACCTATCTGAAACACTCTGAAGACTGGATGCTAAAACTTGTCTTAAAACATGAAAGCAAGAAAGCATCTTACTCAGTAACAAAACAGGCAAAGGAATATCTAAGTGAATTCCAATTGCAACAAATTCAAGAATTAGACGAACTAGAAACACCTGCAGAAAAAGCTAAGCGCTTGAAAACCCGTGCTAAAATTGCTGCCTTAGATATTATGACTGAAAAATGGCATGGAAGACCTCTCAATGGCAAATACCCAAAGAGAGCGAATAATGCAGATATTAACAAAGCCCTTACCCATCAATGGTTAATGGCCTCTGGCTTGAAATCAAAAACAGAGGGGTTTATCATAGCAGCCCAAGATCAATGCCTACCTACAATGAACTACCAGGCCAACATATTAAAGAACGGCAGCTCCCCATTATGTCGTATATGCCAACAACAAAATGAGACCATCGATCATGTTGTCTCCATATGCAGTTTCCTTGCGCCTACAGTGTATCTCAACAGGCATGATAGAGCTGCACAATATATTCACTGGGTAATATGCAAAAACCTGGACTTGCCCCATGATAAAAACTGGTGGGAACACAAACCACCCCCAGTACTTGAAAATGATCACATTGCACTCCTCTGGAACTTCACCATTCAAACTGACAGAAAGATAGACGCAAATAGGCCAGATATCATACTGAAAGACTTCAGACAAAAATCATGCCTCCTCATTGATATGACTGTCCCAATTGATATAAACGTATCCGTCAAGACCTACCAAAATCTGAGCAAATATAAAGATCTTGAAATATAAATTAGCAAAATGTGGAATCTGAAGACGAAAACAATACCTATTGTCATAGGTGCCCTGTGAATGACAGCGAAACGGGCTGATTACTACCTAGCTCAGATACCAGGAAACCCCAAAATGGCTGAAGTTCAAAAGATAGTGCTCATGGGAACTTCCCATATCCTACGTAAAATACTGTCTATGTGATCTCAAATTTTAAAGCAAACATAATTTTGTTATGGTTTCTTAAACATTCACGTGAACAAAACTGTACAAATCCAAATATATGGTACCCTAGGCATAACACCTACATGAACTTCTAACTTGTTGTCTCTTGAGGACTCTGGGTGAGACTTGGATCCAACTTGTACAAATGCAAAACAAAAGTCAAACATAAAATAATAATAATAATAATAATAATAATAATAATAATAATAATAATAATAATAATAATAATAATAATGACCCTAAATAGACAAATCCGTCCCCTAATGTCATGACCCTAAACAGACAAATCCGTCCCCTAATGTCAACGCCAAAGCTCGTCATGCCTCAATGATAACAAGGCAGATCACAAACGAGATTGGTCATCGACCGAATCACGAAGGGCCACTTACTCGAAATAGATCTGCTAGCCTTAAGAAGCTACGTCACGAGAGCTCGGAGACGGTGTTGTCTCAAAAAAATGTACCCTAAGCAGACAGATCCGTCCCCTAGCGTCAACGTCAAAGCTTGTTATGCCTCACTGTTAATAAAACAAAATATAAACCGAAATGGTCATAGACCGCATTATAAAGGACCACTTACTCGGATAATGAACCAGATCCGAGACGAGAAATCTGCTACCGGTTCAAATCTTCCCGACACACAGGAGCTGGAAGTACCCCACAACCGGAATATTCCAACAGATGGCCATCCATGCTCGTCATCAAATAACCAAAAGAAAAAGAATGAAAAACGGTCTAGGGAAGATAATAAAGAAGTTCTTACAGCCTTCTACCATGCCATATATTTCCCTACAGATAAATCTAATACTGTACAAACCTACTTAAACTGGAGACAGAAACACCTTGAAGTAAGACCCTACATAGACAGTAACAAACTTGCCAACGTAAAATACTGTCTATGTGATCTCAAATTTTAAAGCAAACACATAACTTTCTTATGCTTTCTTAAACATTCACTTGAATAAAACTGTACAAATCCAAATATATGGTACTCTAGGCATAACACCTACATGGACTTCTAACTTGTTGTCTCTTGAGGTCTCTGGGTGAGACTTGGATCCAACTTGTACAAATGCAAAACAAAAGTCAAACATAAAATAATAATAATAATAATAATTAGTACCTGATGCAGCACCAGACAGTGGCTGTTATGGGTTCTGATCTTAAGTGAGTGGAAGTGTTACCAAGTACATTGTTTTGTCTTAGTATAAAAGATGGGCTACAGCATATATTCTTCTCAATACCACAGGTTTTCTTGTCCGTCGTCTGACCTTAACCAGTTGATCATGTCCTTTAATGACTGACGATATGTGCATATCTGATCACGAGCTGAAGTATTGGGGGAGCGTCATAGCCATGGGTTGACAGGAATTGATTGGGGTTTAAATAATTCACGTTTGGAAACATGGATGTTTCGTTCGACATCCTTAAACAACCCTTATTCAGAGACCTTTGGTGCAGGATGGGCTTCTCGATCTGAAGAAAATTCTAACTGGGTTCCAGTGCTGTTTATCTTGATATGAGATCACCATGTCACGCAGATGTGGTTGTGATGCATGTGCTTGATGTACACTTATCAGACGTGTATTCATGATGAATATACTGCTTACCGTATATTTTACGGCAGTTCTCATTTTGTTGGTATACACTGTTCTCTCTCTCTCTCAATAATGATATTATTAATAATAATAATAATAATAATAATAATAATAATAATAATAATAATAATAATAATAATAATAATAATAATAATAATAATAATAATAATAATAATAATAATTTTATTATTATATCAAATGAAATACATATTCCTTGTATCGAGGAAATAAAGCAACAAATTTCCCCTAAAATGTCAGACTTAAAAAAGTCTAAACATTAAATAATGTAGCCTTAAACAGCGAACACATTTAGCAATAATCTGATGCTCAGAGCTAAGAGTGTGATTGATCGCCATTCTGCTGTATCATTGTTGATCTACAGCTAAACAATGATAATACACTGAGTAGCTTTCTGAATGCAATCCACCTTTCTATAAATCCTCTATGCTATGAAAATATGGGCAAATCAATAATCTGACAAGATGAAGGTCAGATGAAAGAAAAATACTTTATAGCTAACGTGGAGAAGCGGATTTATAACTATTGTAATACTACCACTACCACGCCACCAAATAAAAACGAAAAAAATTAATATCAATGCTGTGCAAATTTTGATAGAACCGATATATACTGTTACATTTGAGGTAACTACAGGTGGAAATGGATTTCAAAAGAATTGCTCGATAGGAAAAAATATAAAAAATACTTTAAAGATAGTGTTTGGATAAGTACAACTTTAATGCATATGATAAACGAAGGGCAGAGATGTTAATTTTGTAGGTTTGTGATGGATTAACACAAAATTTGATGGTTAGTATTCGTAGAGTTGATATTGTGAACGGAAAACGACACAAACGCAAAGTGCATGGTTGTCGATGTTCAAAGCTTGTAAGGTACTAATAAGTTAAGTATAACTCTAAGACCGTTGAAATTTTGTAAGATATTTAGTATAGAATCCCTTTTCACAGTGAGACTGGTCACAATAAGCGATCTAGATGTGACTATCTTTTTGAAGACAAAAATGTCATACAATGTAATCAATTATGTTTGCAGAAATCTGATGCTTGATGCGAACGCGATGTTAGGAACTGACATATACTATCGTAAAAAACAAACAAACTGGTATAACACAAAGAGCAATGCTTATAAATGATTAGAAAAGTAAAGAGAACAAATATGATTTTACTCTTACATATACAAACATATACTCAGTACTGACAGTTTGTCACGAAGATCGCCGAGAAAATGTATCATATAATGTATGCATGTATGCATGTATGCATGTATGTAGGTATGTAGGTATGCATGCATGTATGCATACTTTCATGAATGCATGCTTCCATGCATGCGTGTATGTTTGCATGTGAATGTGTATGAATGTATATATGTATGTATGTGCGTATATATGTATATAAGCATATATGTTTATCTGTATGTGTATATGCATGTTTGTATGTATGTTTGAAAGTACGTATACATGTATTCTTGTGTTATTTACTTTCTCCACATAGATGCTAAGTGCTTAAACAAGTTACACAAACCAACTTGTTGAATAAGCTACTCCTATTGCATAATTCCCAAATATCCTTGAACGTAGATTAAAAACACATGTACCAAGTTTACCAAATTAATTTTTTCCTAGCTGCGCTGCAAATGCTCAGGTAGACAGAAAAGCCTACTGGTGGATTTCACACGCCCAAACCAGGTCGTAATTTACTCGGCAGAGCAGCATTTTTAAGTCAACTATCGAGAGTGCAAAGTATATCTTCATGAATCTCTTTTATTCCTTGAGCAGTACCTCTCCACTATCGCGACCAGTAAAGTTTCCAAACTCTCTGTGTATGTTACATTCAGCACCCTACTATACACCTTTAACTTACACCTCTATTTTCTTCACCAGGATCCCCATAACAAGTATAGAAGTATTTTAGAGTTTTTCACATCAACAAATCTGCCAGTTTTGATAATATCCCTTCCAAGGCATTCAAACATAGCAAATGGACATGAAGTTGCAAAACAAGATGCATGGAACTGCACGTAAAGTAAAGGTAAAACACACCTTAGATGCAAAACAGACGATACCAAAACGCAGACAAAACGCCAGAAATGGCAAATTGATGATGGCCACCACTAATACCCATCCAGTTTCACAGCAGTGCTACTGTCATGTAGTTGAGATCTGTTACAAATCAGTATCTGAAGTAGAAACACATATTTCAACGAACTTGTCAAATGCAAGCAGAAAATATGCATGCCAATCACAAAACCTCCATCTAACTGTATATTTAGCAGATGCCGATTTTCACTCACCAGAGAATTCGTATTCAATACAGACTGGAAAGTAGGAAGTCATGATGAAATTGATATGTGCATCCGTAATAACGTCACATCTTTAATGTTGCTGTCACACTCTAATTCAATTTGCGACTCATTAATTTGATATTAAGAAACTCTGGGTATTCATATATACAAGTCATTTGCCTCAAATCACGACAAAAAAATTGGGGAGAATTTTAGTAAAATAGGCTGGATCAGCACATTAATACATTACGCCCCTTTCTCGTATCCTGTTCATAGAACAAATTATAGTTCAATCAAAAAAGTGCTAACCATTCCGGCTCCTTGCTTCATAAAATATTATGGCACACATCGATAATTTGAAGTTGACTCCTACAATTATGTCGGACCATAACTTACTGAATATTGATCAAAGGAAGCCGAAGAAACTTCTACGAAGCTAACTGGAAGTTGATTCAAAAGGAAATCTCTAGAAAACAAAAATAGCCAGAAAGTTTCTCTGTGCAAGACAACGACATAATTTGACAAAATGATCTCAGTTATATAAATCCGAAGCATTATATATGTTTTGGAAGGAAATATTAAACTGCATGAATATATATGTCCTCATAGAAGGAATCTGCGTATGAGACGGTAGAACAAAGGTTGTAAATCGAATAAGGTGTTAAGTAACACAGTGAAAACTGCTTAATACGAACACTCCTAGAAACAGGTAACAGAATGTAGGTTTCTCAAGAATGGAAGAGAACACTAGAGAATGTACAAGCATATCACTAACCTTTGTACAGTTTTTATTGAGAATTAGCGAATTTATAGTGCATTTCAAAATAGAGCCATTATTCCAAGAAATTAATTGACGTAAAACGAATTAGTAAAAAAAACTGAATTATCTGTTCAAAAGTGTATCCACCTTTCCACTGGGATGCATGTAGATACATATGTCATATGAGGTCTTTGACATCATATATCTAAATAGCAACGTCAAAGTGTAGGATGTAATAGACATCCAAATTTGAAATGAGCTTAAACCAAATAACAGATCCCCATGAAATCCTAGGAATCTGGTTACAAATATGTAAACGAGATTTAGTTACGCCAGATGGATTCTTAAGGATCCTTGCCAAATGTAAAGCCTCCGAAATATTTAATATTTAAAAGAACGCCTTTAAATGAGAAACAAATCAGATACAAAAGTTACAGACGTTTGACATATACATCAGCACAGCAGATAAATTGTTAGAAAAAGAAATCTTCGTTGTATTTCTCACCTTTGTGAAGTTTTTCGAGGAAGTTGGACTTCGGATGATGTGTCGCAACGTGGGCTATCTCAGAATTGTACCAAAACAAAGATAACGACTGCATAACATTCCAGACAATTGCAACCAACAGTAATCCTTTAAACCAAAAGAACGATTTTGAATGGTGTCCACTGGTAGCACTTTTGAAATTTCTCTTTTCTATGACACCTTCAGACTTTGTATTGTTATGCAAACAACTATTCTCACTAGGTATGCTGCAGCTAAATGAGGAAATAAGAAACTTGGAAATGCAACAAACCTAGAGAAAGGTATTACTGCAATTTACAAAATTCGACCGAAGATATCATGCAAGTTAACGCTGGAAAAATTATAATACTTTTTTGTCAGTCCACAGCACCTGAAAGGGATGCAATTACATAATCACAAGTATTGTGTGACCTGGGACTAAAAGTGAGCAACAATGAACCTTTCATATACACAATACCAAGGTAGCAAACATGTACAAGAACGGCGAAATGGATGCCGACACAATTCAGTCCGAGAAACCAGGAAGCTATGATTTTACTTGTTTTGAGAATAATTATCCTCAGCCTTACGGAATACTACTCACTACTGAGGTCTTCAAACTATAACTTTAGACGCAGAGCAATGACCCTGCACGAAGACAATATTCTCAATGCAAAAACTGAGCTATCGCGAACCATTGAAAACATTTGAACACAGCTCTAAAAAATAAATAGAAATAATATGCAGTGATTTATATATGTCACATTTTGAGGAGCTAACACCAGACATTAGCATTCTAAACTATGCCAATCCTCGAAGTAATCACTAATGCACAGAGTGTAGTAGTAGGTGTATAGGCTGCGCTCCAGCATGGACACGTTAAAATAAAGCCTACTAGTACATATTTTCACGGATATTTTTCGAATCTGTTGATTTTGCCTTCGCTAACGATTATATGAGTGGGGTCAGTATGAATTAACATTTCCAAAAACAACAACAAAAAAAAGAATATAGATACTTCTGAACGTTCACCTGTGTGTGTGTTTCTTTATGCGAGTATATGTGTATGGTGTTCGAAGACATGCTACTGTATGTTCAAGCGTGAATCTGAATACGTATATATATATATATATTGGGTTGGCAACTAAGTTCACGCCGTTTTTTTAAATTTTGGAATCTATTTTATTCGAGAATTCTATTTTTGACTCATTTTGGAATCTTTTTTTTTTCTAGTTAATTTTAGTTAATGCTTGTTTATTTTCAGATCATTAAAATGGAATTTCAAGTTAGGAAAACGAACATTTTCGAAAAATTCTTCTTTTTGCTTTTAATCAAGGTTCTAAGGTCACAAAAGCTGCTCACGATATTTGGGCTGTGTATGGAGAGGGTGCCATAGCTGAAAGAACCACTCGTGATTGGTATGCCAAGTTCGAAAAGGGAAATTTTGACCTCAGACACTCACCTCGTTCTGGCCGTCCAGTTGAGTTCGATAAAGAGCGATTAAACCACCTTTTGCACGAAAATTCTCGTCAAACGACAAGGGAACTGGCGGAGAAAATGGAATGCTCACACACTGCTATAAAGAAGCATCTTCACTCGATAGGAAAGATTCAGAAGTATGGAGCATGGGTTCCGCATGCTTTAAGTGACAACAACTAAAATCAACGAGTCACAATCTCTGCTGGTTTGCTCCCTCGTCATCGCTCAACTCATGGACACAAGCAACGATTTCTTTACCGAATCGTTACTGGCGACGAAAAATGTTGCCTGTACGTCAATATGAAGCAGCGTAAGAATGGCTTAGCCTCGGTAAACAAGTGACACCGAGCGAGAAACAAGATCTTCATCCGCGTAAAACGATGTTGTGCGTATGGTGCGACTGGGAAGTGATTATCCATTACGAATTGCTTGAACGGAACCAAACGGTCAACGTGGAATTCTATGTTCAACAGATGGAACGACTCAACACGGCTCTTCAAGAGAAAAGACCTAATCGGCAGCATGGAGCTCTGCAGCACGACAATGCCCGCCCTCATATCGCCAATATGACCAAAGAAGCCATTCAAACTCATGGCTGGGAAGTGCGTCACATCCGCCGTACTCTCCTGATTTGGCACCAGCGGATTTCCACCTCTTTCGATCTCTTTCAAATGCTATGCCCGGAGTTTCGTTCATTACTATTGCAGAATTGAGAGCTTAGTTGGATCAATTTTTCGAGTGGAAATCGGGTGATTTCCACCAAGGAGGTATTGAAAATCTTGTTGAACGTTGGTAAGTTGTAAACAATAATGGTGAATACATTATTGATTAATTGGTTGTTATTTTTTATTAAACCTTTTAAAAAAATTCAATTAAAAAAAACCGTGGGAATTAAGTTGCCAACCTAATATATCGTTGCTATTATGCAAAAGTGTCGTAAGTCCAAAACTCTGCTTTTTCAATTTTTCAGAAAACGAAAAAATAGTTTCACCATTCTATAGCAAAACAGTTGTGCTATACTTTGAGAAATGTTGATATCTTGGTATATGAAGCAGCTGGAGATACGATAGTTTGATCAAAAGAACTCGCTATTGCAAGCAAAAATAAATATTGAAAAACAAACGCATTTGGTCATTCGACAGGTTAACATAATAGCAACGTCCTCTATACACAATCATACAAAAAAATCCACCTCTTTTTGTATTTATTTTTACTCGCATATATATATATATATATATATATATATATATATATATATATATATATATATAAGGGAATTTCTATACAAGAATGCCTCACGCTATGAGGGACTACCATAATACACACATTTACCGCGATGCAATTAAAAAAAACCCGCGTTTTACATAGATATATAGAGATATACAATCTTCTATGTACTATGCCGGATACATGAGGTGTTCGTTTTGGTATGTCGAATCTTTTGTTTATTTTTTATGTATTTTGACCATACTATACTGATGATCAGAAGTTACATATTGTTGTAATAACTGTGAAATCGTTCGATATATAGTTCAGTCTGTTTTTAAGAGGACAGCTTTGAGAGTTGCATTTCCTCGCATTTGGTAAACATGTGTTTATTATGGTAGTTTGACTTTAGTAGTCCCTAGGCGTCAGGCGTTCTTGTATAGAAATGCCTTTATATAAATATAGATAAATGTATTCTAGGGAATAAATGATGCATTTTTTTCCCTTATGAGGTTTTTTTTTTTCTCGCTAGCTACTTGATAAATTCTTGTAAAAGATTTTATCCCACTATTGAATTAATTATATATATATATATATATATATGTGTGTGTGTGTGTGTGTGTGTGTGTGTGTGTGTGTGTGTGTGTGTGTGTGTGTGTGTGTGTGTGTACATACATATATTATTTGATGAAAAACAAATAATCGGAAAATTAGAGCTGCATGTTGTATATATATAGACGGTAAAAAAAAGAGGAACCATGAAATTTAGACTAATATGAACGATTAAAAGATATGGAAAGACAGTCGATAAGGAGCAGTTCAAAGAGATACAAAGTATGAAATTTAACAAAAAGTTCCCCCAAGAGTGTTTTTATTTCCAAAATTATAAACGAAAAACGAAACATGTTGTTTAAGGAAAACAATGAAAAAGGAATGATGCGTAATAAAACAGCTCCAAGCAGATCTATCGAATCAGAGATGGCACAGATGGTTTACAGTGAATGATTAGCATCACTTAAAGAATTTGAAATATGTACAGGCGGGTATCCGTTTCTTACCGTATGTATAAACTGGTGTCATTTGCGAGGGTTCACATATACAGAGAGCGACAGAATGTCAGATATGCACACATATATCCATGCGCACACACGCACACATACAAAAAAACGCACATGCAGAAACACACATATACAAGTACGCACACATATAGAGATAAACAGGTAGATAGATAAGTTGATAGATCAATACATAAACAGAGAGATAACATGCTAGAGAGGAATCTATATGTATGTATGAGAGAGAGAGAGAGAGAGAGAGAAGAGAGAGAGAGAGAGAGAAAGAATGAGAGAACGTGAGAGAAAGAGAGAGAGACAGAGAGAGTGAGTGTTTATACACATGCAACCTAATGTGTCAGTGAGTGTGAAGTGTGTGATTTCCATCGTATATACCTGCAGCTGTGATAGTCTCCATAAAGGGATTTCTAAACACATTTCTCAATTCAATTCGGCCTATGTGTAAAATGCACAAAGAATGCATATAATAAGGATGTAGGATTTTTCTCTATCCATAATATTATTATATTTTGTCTGCAGGTACACACACAATCTCAATCACGTATGCATAATAATATACATAACAATTGTGAATGTTTATCCATATCCCATATATATATATATATATATATATATATATATATATATATATGTATATGTATGTATGTATATATATATATATATATATATATATATATATATATATATATATATATATATATATATATATACATATGTATATATATATATGTGTGTGTGTGTATGTGTGTGTGTGTGTGTGTGTGTGTGTGCGAGAGCGTGTATATGATAGTACCAATGCGTGTGTGTTTGTGTTTGTCACCCCGCCTTCAATTGACAACCGATGCTAGTGTGTTTGTGTCCCCGTAACTTAGTGATTCGTCAAAAGTAAACGATAGAATAAATACGTGGCTTTCAAAGAATAAGAAAAGTGGTCGATTTCTTCGACTAAAACCCCTTTAAGTGATGCTCTAGGATGGCCGCAGTCAAATGACTGAAACAAGTAAAAGAATAAAAGAAAGAATATATACTGCTCTGATCAATAACTATCCGGATTCTTATACTAGCAAAGCTAAAGCATGCAGAGTAAAGCCACTAGGCACAGATTGACCTTGAACTCTGCTTTGCATGCGCACTAGGTTTTAACGTTGTAGCTCACTTCTGCTGTTTACAGCAGTGCTTGGAAGTAACGTGTGTAATGTGTGATCGTTGCATTGGCCAAGACAGAAAAAGCTGAGCAGAGAATCTGCATCAAATTTGCAGAGGCCTACGCAAAATTTTCAAAAGGTTTTCCTGGTTCACGACACAACCAAGGATAACTTGTGCAACTGAAACCCGAGTGTCTTTTTGATCAGCTGAAAGCAATTTTGGCACGAACCTGACAGACACACGTCTAATGCCCAAATCTTGAGTGATAATGGACTGAACTGAACCGTAACTAATCTGCACATCATCTGATAACTCACGGATGGAGATTAGACGATTTCCCTTCAGAATTGCACGCAGATTTGCAATGTTTTTTCTCAGTTCTGCTGGTTGCGGGTCTCCTAGAACGTTAAAACTTTGTGTGCATGCAGAGCATAGTTCAAGGTCAGTCGTTCCCAAGCGGTGTTACTCTGGTTTAGCTTTGTCACTATGGCAACTGTCCAGATACTCATTGATCGGACCTCGTATATATATATATATATATATATATATATAATAGTGAAAATGTCCTCAGATCTATAAATAGTAATAAAAGGAAAACTTTGAAAAATCATTTTTTTGATCCGACCAACAGAGTTTTCGACACCAGAAGATGAGAAACCGAAGATATTTAAGCTATCCAAAAAATCTTTCTCAGTAGAAATTTACCCCAGCAACGCAGCATTTTAACTATTCTCAGTGCATTTTCAACTTCTATTTTTCCTATATTTCTACCCGTGTGGAATAAAATAACTTCGTTTTATTTCTATCTATCTATCTATCTATATATATATATATATATATATATAAATTTAGAGAGAGAGAGAGAGAGAGAGAAGAGAGAGAGGGAGAGGAGAGAGAGAGAGAAATAGACTATACATTTAAAGGAAAAGTGCTAACAGTAACTTCGCATTTTTGCCTTGCTAGCGTGCATCGTCCTGTGGTACGTTTGAGTTCAACTTTAATATATCCCGTAGTAAAATTATTTCTGGTAAAGCTGGTACTATATAGAATGATAGGTTGTAGCGTAAGTTTTATAGATTTATTTTCTGCATTCGTTGCATACTGCAAAAATAAAAGAAACGCCAAAGGCAATAGTAGCGACTAAAGAATATAAGGGAAGATAATACAATTTTTATTCTCATGGTTATGAAAATTCCTGATGCCACTTAATAGGCAATATGATAGATATGGATATTTTTTAAGTATTAGCAGAATAAGCATTTCATTATCTTCTCGACGTCCATTAGATTAATAGACTGAGACGTTTGAATTCGGAAGAATCTTTGAAAATGTATCTCGGGTGACTTAGCTAAATCCTGTTCACATATTTGTAAGCAGATTCCTTGGATTCTTTCGGGGTCTGTTATTTGCTTTAAGCTCATTCCAACTTTAGACGTCTATTACATTATGTTGCTGTGTAGAGATGTGTTGTCAAATGATTTCATATGACATTTTTATTGTATTTGTCTCAATGGCAAGGTGGACACACTTTTGAACAGATAATTAGGTGTTTCACTAATTCTTTTTGAGCGAATAAATTTCTTGGAAAATATAACACTTATTCTAAGTATAAGCATTATATATACGATGGTTTTTAATTGGTATCTAAGATTAATTATTATTTTTACCCAGTAAGAAAGAAATACATTTACAGGTAATTCATATAAATGGTGTTGAAAGGAATTTGAATGCAAGAAAAAAGAATACAAGTAATTCAAAATTAGTCTCAATTTGAGCGTACGACATCAAAATGTAGAAGATTCTGTTAACGACGCACAAAGATGACGTTACATACATTCAAGAAATGAAAAGATATTCTCTCAGTAGAATAGATATATTCTCTCTACGTATTTTCTTATAATTTCCTTACGTATTCAGCCAATATATGAGGAAAACAAATGTTTGACCCACATATATTACTATACTATATTACTTTGTAGATGTATGGATGTAAGTGTACCTTTTATCATTTGCTTGTTTCAGTCATCTCAATGCGGTTATGCTGGGGCACCGCCTTGAAGGGTTTTTAGTAGAATAAATCGACCCCAGGACGTTTTTTTGGAAAGTCTGGTACTCATTATATCGGGTCCTTTTGGCGAACCGCTAAGTTACGGGGGCGTAAACAAACCAGCACTGGTTGTCAAGCGGTGGTGGGTGACAAACAGAAAATGGAAAAAAATGAGAATCTATAAAAGATAAAAGTATATAGTGATAATGGAGATATACTAATTAGATTAAATGCTATAATTCATGCCGTGATGCAATTTGTGCGGTAATATAATGAATGTAATTACTCATCAGAAAATTTAATGGGCAGAGAACATTTAAAGCGGATAGCTAACTCTCGGGTCTGCTTGCATCGTTGAATACTTACACCCATTATATATATATATATATATATATATATATATATATATATATATATATATATATATATATATATATATATATATATATATATATATATATATATATATATATATATATATATATATATATATATATATATATATATATATATATATATATATATATATATATATATATATATATATATATATATATATATATATATATATATATATATATATATATATATATATATATATATATACGGTGAACCTGATTTAACGGTTAAAGTTTTCCAGAGATACAAACCCTTTCAAAAATTCCTGTCAGGAATATCTCTTCAATGAAATTATATCCAGATTTGCACATCCTATCTGATAAGACCGACCGGGAATATTTATTCTGTAGCGCTGAGCCTTTATAATTAATTAATTTTGAAAGAGCTTAATTCTGAATATAAGCGTGCAAGCAAGAATGCTTTGCAAAATAATAATACTCATCTGGATATCATTTGTAATTTGGGCCTGCTGGATAGGACACAACCTTATGCTCCCAAAACTCTCTATTGTCCTTTGAAGGACAATAAGCCTGATTTTTTTTAAATCAAATTCTTCGATTAGATTAATCTGTCCAACCAAGTCCGATCTGGGCAGAATTAGTCAGTATGTTATTGATCGGATTATTCCCATCTTTAGGAATAAGGTTCAGCTTCCCCTACCCTCTTACTGATAAGCCTAATTTAGACTTTATCCATTTCGAAATTTCGAATTACAGCTCCATTTCCCCAATATTGTTAAATAAGGCGTTGATTTTCGCTCGGAAATTTGGAAATATCCCTAGTTCGGATATTGATGTCATTTTGTGGCAAGAGAGACCGTCATTTTCTTCAACGCAAGTAATTGGAGAAGGGCTGATTTCATTAATCTATTTGATATTACTATAGGGTCCTCGGATCAGCACAAGTGACCGACTCAGTGGGCCTACATCTCCTTTCGCAGATTAGGGATAGATCCCCACCTTACTGGGAGATTAGCTGCACGTGGTCAGTGTAAAACTGCACTGAATAGATTGAAGAAATCTTTGAGAAGGTTTTAAAAGATTTCTTCAAGCTTAACATTATTTTTTATGTTAACTCTTGAGTGGTAAATTTCTTTGATGTTACTTTGAATTTGGATACGAGTTTATACTCCCTGTTTCGTAAGCCAAGTAAATCCATTTCATATATTAATGTCTCCTCCAGTCATCAGAAATCTACTAATGATAGCATCGTTGCAGCCATTTCGATCAGAATCTCTAATTTTTCCGCAAACGAAGATTTTGATCAACATGCACCAGTATATAATAATTGTCTAAATTTAAGCGGCTTAAAAACTAAAATATCATATATACCTAATACGAGTCTTAAGAACAAGCTGGTTTGTCTACCACCCGACCATGTCGCAGAAAGTCTGGAGAAACGCAAGGCATTAATTGATTGCAACCAATGTAAGATATTTATATAGAGATTTTAGGAATAAATATTGGAAGCGAAATAGCAACCGTGAGGAGATAAGTAAAACCAAGAGCTCACGTTCGAGAATACAGTAAGTCAATTGATTTGCCTCATCCTTTCCTCTTAGAGTAAGAAATCTGCCTAAGGTGGGGTTTTTTTAAGATTCTGAAGGAAAATTTCACGAAGAATCATAAGTACTACACCATCTGCAACAAATCCTCCATTAAGCTTTCTTACTCGGTAATGACGAATTTGGCATCCATTATTGCATCTATTAGGAGAAGGAAATTAAGGGGGCAAGTGCACTGGAATTAATCCTTTGTTAGAAACTCTGGTATTGGGCTGGTAAGCTCTAATAAACCTAAGCGTGGTGTTATCAACCATTTACCTTCACAGGATTTACTGACCCACTTTATTGGGATATCCGAGAGGAAGAATGGAGGAAACCCGATAAATAATGTTAGTATCAGTAATGGAGATAAAGGTGGTTCGGGTAAATCTTGTAATTGTAGAAACCCTAGGTTATGTCCTCTTTACGGATTTTTCTTGATTACAAAATGCAATTTATAAATGCGTAATTAAAGAGGAGGGTAGTTTGCATAGTCCTGTCAAATTTAAGGCGAGGCACAGGGTCCACATGAATTCGTTTTCGAACGAAAAATATTGTAACTCCATTACACTTGCATCTTATATGCATAGTTTAAAGTGGAATGATAAAAGTTACTCTCTTGAATGGTCTATCATCTATAGGGTCCCATATTTTAGCATTAATATTAACAAGTGTGTATAAGGGAATCTCTTACCATCCTTTGGGTCTAAAACATTAAATAAATTTACAGAGGTGATCGCTTTCTGCAACCATAAATTTTCTTCTGCTTTTATGAAAGAATATAGAAGAAAGGCTAGATGTGGTTGAAAATATTTACTTTGCTTACTGGGTTTTGAAACCTGATAGAAAAATTTCTATGACTAGCAGCCACCTACCAGGTTAGCTAAAAAATAAAATAAATTTATTTATTTATTTTATTGTTAGGAACTTTAGACTGGTCCTGCTAAAGGTTATATCTTATAAATAATGACTGCATCCGTATTGTAACTTTTGTTGGACTAATTGATTGTGAATTTCCGAGGTGGTTCTGTTGATCCTGATGAGGGGGGGGGGGCATTGACGAAATGCGCTTTAACTTGCAATCGGACCACAGCAGCGAACCTTCGAAATGACCATAGATGTAAATTTCGACCAACCCTTCTGTCGAACTCTCTTACACGCCTTGGATTGGACCAACCATGGATTGCTTCATTTTTAAAAGACGATCTATTTTGATATATTTTTAATTGAGGAGCAATAAATTTTTTTAGTTGATTGAAATGTTTTAGCAATTCATTTTGATCACCCATTTTAGTCGATATGTTTCTACTTTTTCTTGGCAGGCCCTTGTATATATTTTGTATTTTTATATGTGCATATATATATTTTACTTTCTGTGCTTTTATGCATATATTTGTTTTTATATGTTGAAGGCCATGGTATTAGTTTAATATGATGAAACATATAGACGCGTAGGGTTATATAAAGTCGTTGGCCCGAATTTGATGCTTATTCTCTCATCAATGATTTTACACGCGCACACACATAATATTTTACCACTGTCTCGATCACACCTCCTGTGCACTCTTCACTGCTTGTCACAATTCGCTTCTTGTCTGTGTTGTAGCTTCCGAATGGCACCACTCCGCAGCCTACGGCACCAGATTAACATTGCTCTTGAACGGAGCGGAACACCAGTCTGTCGCCAGGTTACCCATTTACATCTGAAAGAACTGGAGCAATGTGAATTGATGTATTTTGCTCGATAACACAAATCAGTGCCGACTTAGGAATCGAAACCCCGATCTTGCGATCAAGAGTGTAACACCCTAAGAGTTATGCCACGCAAACTTCATATACAAATATATGTATACACATGTATGCATTCATATATACATATACTTATATATGTATGTTTTGAGAGAGAGAGAGAGAGAGAGAGAGAGAGAGAGAGAGAAAGTGTGTGTGAGTGTGTGTGTATGTGTGTGTGTGTTAGTGTACAAACGCTCTGTTCCCTAGTGGAGATGTTACAATTTTTGAGAAACTTTTCAAGTGAATTTAGATAAATTTTGCTTTCAGCGGCTTTAATCAAATAATAAACACACAAAGTTACTCTGAGCTATACTTAGTTTAAGCATAATTATAAAATAATATATCGTGTTAAATCAGATAATTCGCCTTCAAATTGATTGTTAAGTTTGAGTTTCTGTATTGAATGAACAATAACATCAATATCATTTGACCAAACAATTTGATGATACCTGTTATCCATGTATCAGACAGCTGGATATATTATATTCTTTATTCTGCATACCACTATAAAACAATATGAATTATTCTTTTATGAGTTATACGTCTTTTAATTCTGACTGAATCGTTGTTAGGTTATAGCGCGCTGCATTTCATAATGTTAATCAGTTTGTACCCGTAAAGTCGCAAACATGATGACTTACTGTGGTGCATCGCCAACCAAAACTTGCATTATATTATCAAACTGGGCATTTTTCTACTTTCCTCAGACGAGTGCACTTGATTCATATCGAAAGTATGTCACTTTTTTGCTGAGACATACTGCATCAGTAAATATGGTTGCGCAAACAGAAATCTCAGGATTTCGCCTATAAAATATGAGTGATACTAAAAAAGAACAGAAAAACAGAAATAATAGCAGAGTAAAATATGCAAATCTGGTTGTTTTTGACAGAATATAATTTTTATTCATTAATATATTCAATAGATATTGTAGCTTGCAGAGCGCCATAGAAATTACGTTGTGATACGTTGCTGCTTATATGCACGTGCTAATTCAAATCGACAGGTATTGATAATTAATTTTATCCTTCCTGGATCGATAAAATGAATACTAATTACTGTGATTTAATAAGTCGACAAAATGCATTCTAGAAAATGTACGTTCTTGCCTTAGAAATAATTATTTATATAAGTATATTTTCGGATTTTTTTTCCGAAACGAGTACACATGATTTGAGCAGTTTATTATTATCTTTGCTACTAAAGATACTTAGATATAAATGTTAGTTTTCTATGTGCAACAAATAAATTTTTAATTGTCATTAAAAATACTGAGAAAAGGTAGAAGTATTACAGACTCTATTATAATACAATTCCATCATGCTCTATTAGAATATTAGAGCTACGTATATATCTTTCTATTTTTCTTTTCTGATTACTTACTTTCTTTCGCAATTTAATAACTTTTCAAAACATTACAATATAAAATATACCCCAAACACTTCCAAGTTGTTTCTAAATGTATACCCATTAACTCTGTAATGTTCGTTTATATTTATCATAGGTGGAATGCAATACATTCAGTTATTTTAGAGTTACGGTCCGAGATCATAATCTGGGAACTGTTCTTTAAAGAGAATCTACTAAATGTCAGTCTATTTTCTTACTGAAAGGATTGTATTAAAGTGTAACACTTAATCACTCATTGCTAGAACATTGGATTTCGTTATCAATGCTTCACTGATCTGAAAACAGATAACATACTTTTGAAAATGTGTTCTTCATTCCTTTTCCTATACATTTCTTCGTGTTCAATTCACTGATGCTTGTTCCCTTTCTTCTGTCCATTATTATGACTTGCCTGAGGCATCACACCAATTTAAGAACTAATACATCGTATTTTATATAATACCTACAATCAGTGTTTCAAAGTTTGTAACTATAAGGTGAAAGAGCTCTGTAGTGTGTGAAGAATTTCAACATGAAGACCAATTGTTGTATTTTCGCTTTCTATTGTTGTCTCTATACAGACAAGAGATATTGTCGGTGAACTTCTATGGGAAGAACAACAACAATACGTTCCCGGAGCTTTGCGCAAAACATAACAACAAAACTCTTTAGCGAATTGGACTGTAATTCTTTCGCCGTTTGTAACATTATTGTAATATTTGGGAAATGTTTGCAATGTATTGTTGTTGAGTAAAAAATATACATATATAGACATAAGAATATATATATAAGAATTCTTTGAACGCTCTGATTCAGTTCTTATAAGAATTAAGTTTATTTCAACAGGCCAAAAGAATAAGAAGCAGTCTGTAGTAGTAGTAGTAGTAGTAGTAGTAGTAGTAGTAGTAGTAGTAGTAGTAGTAGTAGTAGTAGTAGTAGTAAACGAATTCTCAAAAATGGCTGAAATAATGAATAAATGGATGAATGAAGGACAAAGGGAAACAAGTAGTGAATAGTGTTCATGATGGAATAGATAAAAGCACCGGATTAGCAAGTAGACATGTATTGTGACCCAAACATGATTTCATTAAATGGCAGATTTTAAAATGTTTGTGAACGAAGGTGAACAAAAGGGAAAAGTACCTAAAGAGAGAGCTGTATTTACAGAGAGGGATAGAAAAAGAAGAAAAAAATTAACCACAAATACAGAGAAAACACAAGTAGTTTGATTACTGCTTGAATCTATTTGCTTCTTTCTACTTTATTCTTTAGTTTCTTATTCTATACACTTTTTCGCCTTGAACAAACTATTCATTTAGCAAAATGTATAATGAAAATAGTCTTCTTTAATTGCCATTCCTTGCCCACTGTAAGCAGTGGCATTCAAGTTCCACTGAAATTTGTAATGTCCCTTGTTTATTCACATTTGTTCTTTTTTTCTTCTTTGTCCTCTTCTTTACTTATCTTTGTTTCGTCGCCTCCTTCTCCTCCCCTCTCCCCCTCCTGAAAGGGCAGAATCGTGAAGCTGTTGAACATAATTCAATGAGAGCAAGATGAAATTCTTGCTCTCTTTGTTGTGAGTTCAAGTCGTACTCAGTTTCAATTTGCCATTCATCCTTTTAGGGTCACTAGGTATGAAGCGGGGTCCATGACATCTAATTACTTTAAAATTGCTATACTTTTGCCTATATATCGTGTTTTGTTAAGACTGGACGGCAGGGATCCCAGTAATCTACACGAAACGATCAGATTTTATGTAACATGCAATCTTACTGACCTTTCAAGCAATTCGTAATGGATAATCATCCCTTCCCAGTCCCACCATACGCACAATATCGTTTTACGCGGATGAAGGTCTTGTTTCTCGCCCGGTGTCGCTTGTTTACCGAGGCTAATCTATTCCTAATGCTGCTTCATATTGATGTATAAGTACCATTTTTCGTCGCCAGTAACGATTCGGTAAAGAAATCGTTGCTTGTGTCCATGAGTTGAACGGTGACGAGCGAGCAAACCAGAGATTTTGGCTCGTTGAGTATTGTTCTTGTCAGTTAAAGAATGCGAAACACATGCCCCATACTTCTGAACCTTTCCCATTGAGTGAAGATGCTTCTCTACAGCAGTGTGGGAGCATTCCATTTTCTCTGCCAGTTCCCTTGTCGTTTAACGAGAATTTTCGCGCAAAAGTTGGTTTAATCGCTCTTCATCGAACTCAACTGGACGGCCAGAACGAGGTGCGTGTCTGAGGTCAAAATTTCCTTTTTCGAACTTGGCATACCAATCACGAGTGATTCTTTCAGCTATGGCACCCTCTCCATACACAACACATATGTCGTGAGCAACTTTTGCGACATTAGCACCTTGATTAAAAGCAAAAAGAAGGATGTGTCGAGAATGCTCATTCTTCTTAACTTGACATTACATTTCAATCATCTGAAAATAAACAAGCATTAACTAAAATTAACTAGGAAAAAACAAAATATATTCCAAAATGATGAAAAAATGGTATTCTCAAAAAGAAAAAAATTGATTCCAAAATTTAAAACCCAATAAATTCCCCCAAAATTAAAAAAACGGCGGGTACTCAGTTGCCAAACCAATAACAATAACACTGCCCTTGATGCAGTACCAGGCAGTGTCTTTCATGGTCTCTGATTTTAAATGATTTGATGCGTTATCATGTATATATTGTCTCGGGTTAAAATATGGGCTACAGCAAATATTCTGCTCAATACTAGAGATTTGCTTGTTAGTTTCTTGGCCTTCATAAGTTAAGCATGTCCCTTAGTGACTGACAATATCAGTATATCTGATCACGTGCAGGAGCTGTAGGGGAATATCATAGCCATGTGCTGAAAGGAAATCTTTGAGGTTTGAGTAATTCACACCTGGAAACATGGACATTTTGTTCGCCATACTTAAACAAGCCTTATTCGGGAGCTTTTTGAGCGGAATGTGCTACTCGACCTAAAGAAAATTGTAACTGAGCCCCATGTGAAAGTTCATGCACTATTTATCTTGATATGAGATGTATGGTTGTGCATGTATGGTTGCGCATGTCGCGCATGTATGATTGTGATGCATATGCCTGCTAAACACTTATTAGACGGGTAGTCATGATGTGTCGATTGGGCTTCGTATGTTTGTACCCCAGTTTCACTTTGATGGCATGCATTTCTCTCTCACACAAAAACAACAACAACAACAACCGTGGAGAGCTTTGTTGATCAATAATTGATTTAAACACACCTATGAAATGTTGACCAAACTTTATATTCGTATCTCTGTTGTCAATATGCCTCCCGAACACTCTTCTGTTCCTCTGGCTTTTCGTAGCCAAAACACCAAACACAGCGGCTAGACAACTGTAGGTGTTCACAATAACGAAATAGGTAATCAATACAGCAAAAATCGAAAACCTAGACGTCCCAAAATATGACATGATTCCCAACTTCTGGTTAAGTTATTTGACTAGCTATATAAGATGCTTGCAGAAAAGCTTAATGAGATTTTGACGTAGCCAAATACAAGAGATTGGCTCACAGGGTGGAGAAACATCCCAAATTGTCAAATCTAGAGAAACTACAAAATTTGAAAACTTGAGACCTATTAGATGTATTCTTAGAACCAACATAGTCTTGACAGCAATAAATTGTAAGGACTAAACAAACATCCCAAGGAAGACAAGCTGTTTTGCAGAAGTGTAGATGGATGGCTACAAAATGTCATATCGCTGTATATATCAATAATTGAATTAAAGTTATAGAGGAAGACGGCCAAAGGACAAAGAAGTGCATACATAGTTACTTTTAAAATTTAGTATGATATTTTACTTTGAAATTTTGCTTTTTATGCGATGTTACTGAATAATTATAATAATTCAAAACTGCTTTTAACGGTGTTGGTATTCGGTTCTATCACACCATATGAAGAGAATTTTCTATCTTTTGTGTGATATTCCCTCTGGTCTTCCTATCTCTTCTGATATTTTCGCGACGCCTTCCGGGATAAATTATTCTGGTCCGTGTCGACATGTATTCTTACTACTAGGTTACTATAAGAATTTTCTAGGTTTGTTCTGAACTTCTGCCCCTGTAATAATCGGCACTATCATGAACTTGTTTATTTCTGTGATACAATGCTTACTTTTTATCACAAGTTAGTATGATACTTTACTTTCTCTCTTTTATTCTAGTGTCAAATGGCCATGACAAGTAGATTACAACTCACAGCCTTTTTTTCTTGCTGGAGACTACAATAGATGTAGGTTGGTGTAGGAACGCACCATCGTAACCCCATCATTTTTAGGACTAACTGTATTATTCTCACGAAATAGTGATAGCATTTTTTTTACACAGTGAAATTAATTTGTCGCAAACGCAATTCTTTTAATAAATTTTGTTATTTTGTTTTCTTTACACGCATATTGCAAATTAATGCCCCATTTACCTGCTCTCCTCGTATTTGAATTTAAGCTTTGATAAAAACATATTGCTTTGGTGTGTTCAATATAAACTCAGTCTATGATTTACTCTAAACCTCTTGGAAAACTGATCCAATTCATTCCTAATGAAATTATGGAAATATTTAACTATTCATTCTTTCTAAAACATCTGAACCGTTAACTTCGACAATATTTTTAATATAATCGGGAAACTAGCAAAAGTAATCACATTTCCTTATCATAATTCTCTAGACGCCGGATAAATTCGCGCATCGCGAAATAATATCACGATCAAGAACTGCATTACCTTTATTAAGATGAAATGAAAAGCAAACAGATTTTTTGGTCAATTATAATTTCGTTACTTATTGGTTTTGAACTTTCCAAAAGTACATAATGAAGACACTGTAAAATGTTTCTTTTTTTTTTTCATTCGGAATACTATCAATAATGTGAAGTAAATATTCTCTATATTTCAATAATGAAATTAAACAAATATGTCACGTACTACTGAAATTAATAACCATATAAATAATTTTGTATTAAATAGATCACGAAAATGTTGTCAATTGAAATGACATTGCTTGCACACGATATAATGAAAGCCCTTGAAATTAATCATTTCTCTTTTCTAATTTACACCGACATAGACATCGAGCTTTCAATCACTCGAAATGAAATTATATCTATTTTTTTATAATTTTGATTCATTTTCTGATTGCCATTACTTTTCACTTCTTTCTCTTAGTCTCTATCCACTTCTTACTTGACTGCTCTCTTGTGTGATACATACACAAATCTCTCTCACTCACGCTTCGTGTGTGCGCGTGTATTTGAGTAGGCACGCGTGTGCGTGTGTGATTGAACCTTAAATGTTTCAACGATGAGCATTCAATTGCTCCATCAACAGAATTGCATGCCTGTTAATTTAATGCATAAATGATTGTGTAATTCATACATATATGAAATTAAATCGTAAGTCTCAGGCCAGAACAGAGTAACACTGTATGGTAAGTCTGAAGCTTTAAGTTACATATGCAATCATTACAAAGTGCTTATACTCACTTCATCCCCCACACACGCACGCACACACACACACACACACACACACACACACACACACACACACACACACAGACAAACAAACAAACAAACATACTTAAAGACATACGCATAACCTCGTGCAAATACATATACGTTTATGTATTGGGTTGGTGCATAATTATTGTAGCTTTTTTTTCAACAAACTTTATTCAACAAAAACAAAAATAACATTAACAAAAACACCTTTAAATGATTATTCCGGAGCATACTCACCATTTACTTCAATTACTGCTTCCCATTTGCTTGGCGGACGGTCAGACCGTCTTTTAAAGTTGTTTTTTGTTAAATATTGTTATTGTTTTTGCTGAATAAAAATTGTTGAAAAAAGGCAATAATCATGCACCAACCCAATATATACATGTTTAGATGAAAAAAAAAATTAATAAATACATCGATAAATAAGTACGTAACAATGGGCTGAAAAATATATCACACGGTACAGGACTGTATATACATGCACATTCACTTACACACAAACACAGGCACACACACATACACACATACATATGTCAGTATGTATGTGTCGTCGTCGTCTGTCCGGGTAGGACTTGATGCGCCTGCGGTTGAGAGCCGTGCATTCCGTAGCATAGAGGAGTCGAGGGAGCACTACAGCACTGTACATCTTTATCTTCGTGCTGCTTGCAATGTCATGATAGCTCCCTTGACGCTTCTCAAGGGAGCCAAAACCTTTGTGTCAGAATGTATTTCCTTCTCAACTTTGACGTCAGAAGAGTTGGTACAAGTCACTGCGCTGCCGTGGTAGATTGCGCTGCCGAGGTATATTAGGGGCTCACCGTCTACTGACACTGGCTCGGAGTCTTTTGACCTATTAGGACGTCTTAGAGGGAGCTGGTAGAGTAGCTCCGTCTTCGAAGTGTTCATCTTGAGAACAAACATGCCTGCTGCACAAGAAAAATGACCATGAGCGCTGAGTCACATGGATAGAGCAGTTCACTGAAACACATCTCTGATTTGGGTGGAGGAGTTGAAGAAATTTCCATCTGTTCAAGGGCGGATGAAAACCTTTTGTGCAAATTAACCCTCATAATTCCAAGCACAGCTGCGAGGTAAAAAGACCAGAGTGCGGCAGCAAGCACGCACCCATGCTTCACTACGTTCTCTGCTAATTAAGATTAGTCCTTTCATTCATGTGTTAATGATGTTAACAAGCTCCTCAGGGAATCCATAATTCTGACATTTTCCGGAGAGTTTCTCGGTCCACGGTGTCAAATACCTTCGGAAAAGCCACAAACATCACGAAGAGAAGTCGGTGTTGCTCTGCTGTTTTCTCCTGTGGCTGCGGCAGTGTGAAGATCATATCCATGGTTGATCCACTTGGCCTGAAGCCACGTTAACCCTTTGGTAAGACTGCTCTGAGATGTTTTTTCATCCGATTGAGAATGGCTTTTGTTTTCCCCTTGCCAGTAATGGTCAGCAGAGAAATGTTCTGGTGATTCCCATAATGTGCTCGATCCTCCTTTATTTTGTAAATGGTGGCTATCAGGGTGTCCTTTGAAGTCTTGGGTTACGCAATCATTAGAAAGTCAAGTGTTGTACAGTCTCAACAGCTCATTATGGGGCTTTTGCCTACCTTGTTTCAGCACGTCTGAAGGACTGTCATCCAGGCTTGGTGCGTTGTAACTTGCCGTGGCCTTCAAAGTTTTCTCCAATTCCTGCATAGTGATCCCATGTCAGCAGTCATCTCGGTTCTGGTGTCACTCTAGCCATTTGCAGACGTCTGGATGGGCGGATCCTTGCTGATTGAGCAGGCTACATAAAGGTTCCCTTCACTTAGTTCACATCCCTTGGAAGTCGGTGTGCTGTTTTCTCTCGTCTTCTGACTTGATCAGTGACACAGCGTTGTTCCTAGAGCCATAGAAAGCTTTCAGTCCCACAAACAGGTGTAGAAGTCGTACTGGTAGGCCATGGCCTGCAAAGCTTCTGCTTGCCAGTGCCACCAGTCGTTTTTCAGAGAACTTCTTCTTTCTGCTCTTTGTATTGATTTCACCGCAAGCAAACCTGTTCCTCTCCGAGTTCTCCTAGAGATGTCGCTGGTGTAGGAGTTGCTTTTTGTCTAGCAGGTTTTGGATCTCCTCTCCGTGCTTCCAGAATCAAGCGGGTGTTTAATTCTGAAAGGGCGCTAGGCTATCCCTCGCAACGGAAAAAGGCTGCCTTCTTTAACGTCTGCCAATGATCCTCAATGTCATCCATTTCCTCTGAGTTGAATATCATACCTACGACCGCGGCTGTGATGGCAGTATTTAGTCTCGGATAGTGTCGCATTTGCTACCTTGCTTATGTCAAGTTTCTCTAGTTTGTGCTTGTTCAGTTTTTTCTCCACGTCAGATTGATCCTGAATCTAATCCGACTCCTCACGAGTCGATGGCGTTCGTGCACAGGATCGCCCGCAGCCTAGTTTTCCGTGTAACGGCATAGCACAGCAGTTCATTTTGGCCAAACCGAAGGTGTTACTGCATGAAATAATTCTTGCCGGGCTTATCAAATAACGTGTTGGTGACACAGAGCTCTTGGTGTTCACAAACTTTCAGCAGGAGGTCTCCATTCTTGTTCTTTTTGCCCTTGCTAAACTTGACGATGATGACTGCAACTTGACTTGTCTTCGTGGGGAACTTTACCTACAGTCCTTTTCAGCTCTTGGTAGAATGTCTCATTCTCCCCTGCTGGGTAAGTCATTGTTAGAGCAGTCTTTTGACGATCTTTTTGACAAAAAACACGATTACGGACACAATATTTGTAGTAACGTTACTTGATTGAGAGTATAGCTCAGAGATCAGAGAGGCGCTCCAGATAGAGTCACTATTTCTCCGAAGTGAGAGATACAGCTCCGATACTAGAGGCATGTAAGAATATCATGAGGTAAAATCACTCGACAGCTTTTACAGGCAACCAACCGGTAGGCGATCCAGAAGTAAACCACGAGCAAGATGTTGAATAACATTCATGAGCGAGTTTGGTCTCGTTTGGATATCCAGCCAAATCAGTTGGAGACAGTTGCTTCTGACAGGATCGATGAAAGGCGTACTTGAGCATTCTTCTCCCACGACCCTCCCATGAACAAGTGGGAAAAGAGGAGAAGATAGGGGCATGTGTGCGCTTGTGTGTATGTATGCACATATATGTGAGTTTGTGTATGTATGTTTTTGTGTGTATATGTGTGTATTTGAGTTTGTTTGTAGAGATGCGTGTACCTGTACGTATGTATAATATGCTGCATATTTTACCAAGCTAAAATAACTAATTGAAGCAAATATATGTCTCGTGCAATTGGAATACCATTTTTCCTTCTGATAATTTATTTAATCATTCCAACCGGTATTAGGTATGTTCTTACAGTCAAGCTCTTCCTATAGGCCCTTCAAAATGAAATCCGACGACTATCGACCGCTGATGTAGATTTTGGTCTGTGTGTATACGAAGCAAGTATACGTAGAACGAATTAATTGCATTTAAACTCGCATAGATAAACACAAACCCACATACCCAACGCACACATATACACACATAGGCACATACACACTCACACTCAACCACGCATACAAATTTATATATGCCCAAACCCAATTTTAAAATTACATTCTCTTAAAGTAACACTTGGGTCAGACAAGATCAACTTAATTATGCTTCATTCAGTTTTAGTTTAATTCGGCTTCGATCGTATTCAGATTCGATGCAATCTGATTCACATTTGCTCTCCCGGTCAACTGTTTACATTTCGACGCAGTCGTCTCATTATATTTCAGTTATATATAAACCTATAATCTCTTCATTATCAACATGAGACAGTAAACTTACGTAAGTGCGTGTCAAAGAGAGAGCTTCTTCACTGTTGCTTATTCTACTAGAAATAGCAATGAAACCCGCCTCAAATCACATCGTATTTTCTTAATATAGATGAAAGCAAAAATATTGTTCTAGATAACCTACTGTTGAATAAAATCGAAATGATTACTGTAGAATATACTTCTGACTACTTAACTATGACATTGTGCTTAACAACATCAACAATACTGTTTCAGTTGAAGCTATCATTGGAGTGCAGGTTTGAACCTAGTTCCTTTGTGTTACTTTTAGTATTATACTTCAGAAAAGGTTGATATCGCTTATGTTCTAAAGCAATAATATGCCACATTGCCAATAATAGTTTCTATTTGACTTTGGTTTACTCGCTGCTTGTGGTCACAATTTCATTGGGGCAATGCCAAGTGCAAATATATTTGTTTTGTGATATCTATCTTACTCACTTCCTTTATAACAAATCATTGACTGCAATGAATTTCCAAAAATCAGTTGTTTTTTTTTATATATATTTTTGTCATTATGCATGAATCCATGTAGTTATTTCATACAAAGTTTCGACATTAAATTCGAATACTATAAATATTCCAATGCTCTACAGCCGACTTGATGTGGACGTAAACATTTAAATAGCGCTGTAAATTATTCTTTACTTGCATACATATTGCATACTATAATACAAGTGATCTGGCTTCATATAAGCCAGTTTTCTTCATATATGTACTAGCTTTGTCCTATCTCGAAGAAAAGTTACAGATGATTCACAATTCGTGTCCAATTACTGCGTCTATTATGAATGAAACAATTACACTTCCATAGAACATGTACTGACAAGTACGCTGAACGCTGAAGGACATCTGTATGGGTTGATAGTGAACCATTCTATGCCTGGGTTTGCATAGCTATTTGGGAAACAGACATCAGATAGACCAAGACTCTTATTCGCTTTATAAACTCATCTCAACTAGCTGTCATAATTACATACCTGATATCAATTAAAACCATACAGAGCAGGTTTCACCAAGGGTTACGAACACACCTACATAAAACTTTTCGATTAAGCTTCATTTATAACATTTTGTCTGTTTATAGTTATTTGGTGATATTAATAGGGATATAACTTAAATTTATTCTATTTTCTATATGTCACAACCGGGAGATCCCTATTTTAAATGTTCTTTATCAAAGAATAAGAGCACTCTTCTAGCATCTGAGGGCACGCCCAACTCCCTACTAAAAACTATTGCTTGGTTTTGTAATGTAACGTTTCTTTAACTAATCCTTCCAGTCACACGGCTTCAGTTGCAATCCGTAGTAAGCAGATGACAAAATCATAAACTATTTTATTGTTCTAGTCCTCTCTGTAACAGCACATATATCAAGAGGTATCTGGATTTTGACTGAAATATCTTTCCTGTTCTGTAACTGCCTATTTGTATATATCAAAAACGTATTTTTTGCAAAACTTTATTCTCTTTGAAGAACTATCGAGGCAGACAATAAATATTTAAATTATTTTCATTGCTTTCGGAAGCAATATCTAAAGATATTATTAAAAATTGTTACCTAGGACAATGTAACAGAGATTTATGTATTTGAAGAAATATCACAACTGGTTTTAACACACTGAATTATGTCAGTAGAATACTATTCAAGCATTCAGCTAATACAGCTATTTAAATTTATCGGTTTTATGACCAACCCAGCTGCGTGTACATGACTCACAGAGTGTTCAAGTAACGCTACGGTAAATGTCAAACAAATAATAAAAAAAAAGAAATATATTTTACAAGAATTTGCTGCTGAAGTAAAGTATCACACGATATTTAAAAGAAAACTAAGAAAACTATATACAGTTAATTCTTGTTTGTATCTATACATGGCATTTTTAAAGTATATGCACATAAATATCTGTACACACACACATACACGCGCGCGCGCGTGCATCAAAATGAATATGTGTGTTTTAAGTGTACGTTTTTCAGAAGGTATATGTTTGTGTGTGTTGGTCTTAACCACCTCACGCATTAGAAATGCTTAATGAAGAGAGTAGGTTGGAAACTAGCGGAAGAAATACAAGAACTGCCAAAAGCAGAGGAACTCAATGTAGAAACAACAAAGCTGAAGTACTCACGTTGAAACACATCCTCTTCTCTAAGACTTAAAGGTAGAGGAGGCAAACATCTATTTAGAGCAGCAATGTAGGAGATGGAAAACGTTTGAAGCTCTTCAAGTAGACTGGCTCTTTTGAAAAGACAAGAAGGAAATTAAAAATAATATCACCGGTAAATAACTCCGTCATTTTTGGTTCATTTATTGTCATTGACAGGTGGTAGTGATACTTATAAAGTGGTATTCGTTTTGGAAAACAGCATGTTACAATAAGACTCCTGATACATTGAAATACCGTAGAACACTCTCTTGCAGCTAAGACTATCTTTATCATAAAAGTATTTCATGAAACGTGGGACAAAAGGTCGAGTTGTCTATGTACACTCGACGAATTGCAATCATAGATTCACAAACTTGTATTTAGATTGCAGTAAGTTTATCGAAACATCGCTTACTTTTCTCTTTTCAAATAAAACAATTCTAGTGGAATGTAAAAAGTATAAATGACTGATTTATGAACTTCATTAGCCTACTGCTGTTTCCACTATTAGATGCGTTGGACACATTACTGAGGGCTTGAGTAACACCTTATGCCTTCAACACACTCTCAAACGTGAAGTACGATATATTTGAAAAAGCAATTAAATTTATGCGTATATAGCATTACCAATGAGAAAGTGCACACACACATACACACACACACACACACATATATAAATGCATTTATGTCTGTATATATATATATATATATATATATATATATATATATATATATATATATATATATATATATATATATATGGGGGGGGGTGTATATGTATATATTCGTGTAATATTTTTACAGTCTCTATCAAACTTAAGGAAAGAAAAAAGAACGTAATATCGTGAAAAATGTTAAAGTATGTATCAACATTTAACCCTAAAATTACCGAAATATTTGACCATATTTATAAATACACAGATATATGAAGATAAAATAAAATGAAATATTTCAATCAAATGCAAAAGGAAACACATAACATACAAAATATTCCAAAAAATTCATTAAAATATTTCGAAAGCCAATGTTACAAATTGAGGAAGACTGAACTGTAATACATAACTGCATTTGATGAAAGATAAGGATTTCTAGAAAACTATATCGGACAAAGTTTATTACCATTAGGCAAAGTACTAAAGGTCCCCATTGAAAGATATGATAATGAGGAAATTTTAAAAATCTGTTAAGTGCACATATAGTGATATGTGTGGAAATGAACCTAGCGAGATCTAAAGCATTTTAATTTATATCTGCTCAGAGTTATTTTCAATAAAGAAGTAACATCTGCAACAAATAATTAACAAAGGAAATCCTGAAGTATATGTCATATTAAACAAGTTAATAACCGCTGGAATTATCGTGAAAGAATAAGGCTTTTATTCGAAGGAACGCTTTGCAGAACGTTATTTGAAGTCTTCTCGAATATCTCTATGAGTCTAAAAAGATTTCTAATAAATATGAACATGTTTAAATATTTAAAGGAAATATGAAAATTATTTACTATTAACAACTCTATTGGAAATTCTGCAGCTTATTTTATGGTGCTACATCAATTATAAAGATCTTCACACGCGTTATCCTGCCATTTCATTCATAATCCTTCAATTAATTTCTAGGAAACCTTCTCTGTTTCCTATAGTCATATTTTCTTTTCTCGGTAGTTTTCACATTCTGACTTATCATCATAGTTCATATTTTGCCTTCTTTCTTGATTAACGGTTTTCATTCTTTCTCTATATAGCTTTGTCGTTAGGATTAATGTTAGGGTTAGGGCATGTTGAAGCTCCATTTCTTGCATTAAATCTAACCTTACTTCCTGATTTAAAGCGTTTAGTTCATTCTGATTCTTCTTTCTTGAGCTATCTTCGAAATATGTTGCTTTACATCTACATCAAAACTTTTTGTGCTACTCGATCACACATGCAACAGTAGCGAAGAAGCCTGGAATGAGTATCCTACGAGGTTCAATCATGTCGTTGATCTGATTTTGTGCATCATCTCAGCAGTGAGATCCGCTTTGAAGTAAAAACATGTGAAAGGATTTAGGCGGTGGGTCAGTCCTTATCAAGGTCTTATTTAAGACAGTGGTATAGGAAATAATTGACATGAGCCTGGATCTGAACAGGGTGATAAGTTTTGCGAACATACTGGTGGCAAAGCTCTCTCAGATGATCCATGGAGTGTAAGGAGGTACAAAGACTATAAAAACATTTAATGTTCACATTCTTAAACGATTAACTTTCAGGCAGGATATAGAAACCATCTACTCTAGATAATAATAATTCTTTTCTAATGTATCTAAATTTGAAAGATGCTGGCAATGGAAGTAATTCATTACCTCATAATAATAATACATATTTATTAATGGGATAATGATTTTTCCAAATAGGAGTGTTTATCGTAAAACATTGTTTTACAACAAATTCTATGCAACCAACGTGAACTCAAATTCAAATTCATGTTTGCGATATTCATATTTAAAAATCAATTAGACCACCTATCTCAGTGAGTAAAAAACAGACGCATAAACATAAATGTATACAGCAATCTGTATATCTGTACTTATTTGTATACACACACACACACACACACACACACACACACACACACACACACACACACACACATATATATATATATATATATATATATATATATATATATATATATATATATATATATATATATATATTAATAAATTATAGGGTGGCATGATAAAGGAAACGAAAGATGGATTTAGTACGAATCTTTTATCAGCACCATGGTCGTTTTGACTCATCTTGCCGGTACAACCTCAGATATATCTTATGCTCTGTCACTGTACCAATGTACATCTAGTCACGACAGCATGCCAAGTAGGTCTCTCTATATATAGTTAGATAATATTTCCTATAACCAAGCACCTGAAGTGACACAGCCAACGCTGATTGATGCAACGCAAACAGATGCATAATATCCTACTCCTAAGGGGAAGTTGCAAGATGAGTGGAAACTATCATCGTGCTGAATAAAGATTCGTACTAAATCCATTGTCCGTTTCCTTAATCAACTATAAACTCAACAAACACTGCGGATTCCTGACGTAGATCAAGTTAAAATTATATCTTTATATACCCAAAGTAGGTTTATGCATATTTATGTATAGGACAATCAGTTAGTTGTCATAATAAAGCTCAGAGTTTCGGATGTCGGGGCTGGAGCCTGTTCCGGCATCTCATCAGTTATTACCGTTTTTAGATACCCTTATTAAGAACGTCGAGAACAAGATAGAGGCAGATATCTATTACAAAACCACGGACTCGAAACGGTACCTGCCATTTGATTCTTGCCACCCGAGAAACACCAGAATCAGATACAAACACCCGTTACACACGACTCCAGGAATTAAAAACTACACTCATCAATAGGAATTACAGACAAGCCGTAATCGACAATACGATCCAACGAGTCCTTAAATTAAATACGCAAGAACGTAGACAACCAAGACCACAGAAGGAAGAAAAATTGGAAACTCTCGCCACACACAACCCACATAACATTGAGGCCTTCAACACTATACTCCATAGCACAGTTCTACTCAAGTGGGACCAAAAGATTAATCAAATCCTCTAAATACACACAATCATCAAAAGTAAGAAACAGCCAAAATCAATGAAGAGGATTTTAAACCAGGCCTAATTACACTCCGCTATAACCACAGAGCCCAACTGTGGGATCGGTATCAACGTAATAGAAGGATCAGAATACCGATTTTACCATAAAGTTTTACCATAAAAACTAACTTTACGTGTACATCGGGGAATTTGATTTACTTAATAACATGCTCGGGATGCAAACAGCAATATATTGGACACACATAAAACAGCCTACATCAGAGGATGGCGGTGCACAAATCCCAAATTAGAATTCCATAATACAGGAAAATATGTGTCAGCCAACACATAGACAGGTGTGCATTCAATAAATATCTCAAATTCACAACTTGTCATTTATACAAACTCAAAGACAATGTTAGCCAAACGCATTAGCAAGGCAATGCATTTCATTTGAAAGTATTAACCGAGTCTAAATTCTTTTAAGCTCGGAACACTGAAACTATATCTATATTATTCATAAGAAATAAAAGTGAGAGATTGAATTCATTTCTGTGAAGACATCAGGGCAGATAACTTTACGACAACTATTATTGCTGCTGCTTATTTGACTGCTGCGACCACTTCTTTTGAAAATTTACCAACACAGAGAGCAGCTGAAGTTGCTACAAGTAATGTCACAAAAATTAAAGAAAATTACCACGTGTTCTTGCAGGAAAAAGAAAAGTACACTATGAACGTTTATTTTATTAATAATTTTATTAATAATATTTTTTTCTCTACATATTTCATTTAAGTACATATTTTTAACAGAAACATGTAATACAAAAACAATTTTGAATGTATTTTGGGAAAGAAATTTAAATGTACCAATTTTTTAAAAAGTAGCATTTTCCTTCTTCTTTCTCATATATATATATATATATATATATATAAACAATTGCAGCGTGGAAGGTGTTTATGAGCCATTTAAAATAACACACAAAATCCGTTAGATTCACTTCAACATTTAAATTTAATTTGTCAAAATATTTTCGTCGCTTTGAGTGCTGCATCGATGCACCACAGAATTTTGTCAGTGAACAGGTCGCGGTCTCAAAGCGACGAAAATATTTTGACAAATTAAATTTAAATTTTGAAGTGAATCTAACGGATTTTGTGTGTTATTTTAAATGGCTTATAAACACCTTCCACGCTGCAATTGTTTTCGTTCCAGCACACGATCTGAGATCAGGTCACTTGCTATGCAAGTACATCTCCGTAATATATATATATATATATATATATATATATATAATGAAAAATATTTCAATACAAATGTATTAATACAAATGTATCAATTTCCAGCAAATATCGGTACCTTGTTGTAGCATTCTTATGAATTTATATATATATATATATATATATATATATATATATATATATATATATATATATATATATATATGTGTGTGTGTGTGTGTGTGTGTGTGTGTGTGTGTGTGTGTGTCTCTGTGTGTGTGTGTGTGTGTATCCATACTGCCCTTGCCCAGGCACGATCTGTTGGCCATAACTCTGCTCTTTCTCCTCGTACACAGCCTACACTTACCCGTCTCCTGTTTCCCCACACCTACCACCCCCGCCAATGCACCCTTCTCCAAGTCTTCCGGCAACTCCAGTCCGATCCCTCCACCTAGCACGTCTTCCCTATCCCCGCCTCTCAGCCTGGCTCGTTCCCCTGCTCACGCCCATGCTGTTGCACCTGCTCCTACCTCTCCAACACAGGCATCCATCATCGTCCCTATCACGTCACTGACTCCTTTACCTGCACCTCTAGTAATGTCATTTACTGCATCTCCTGCTCTCTCTGTGCTTCCCTGTATATTGGTGAAACGGGACCCCGCTTGGCTGATTGGTCCGCTGAGCACCTCTGGGACATCAGACTCGGCAATGATACCCCAGTCTCGCGCCATTTCCGCTTCAGCGGTCATTCGCTACAACCACTGGCTGTGATCGGACTGTCTCTGCACAGGGGCCACCCGGACTTCAGTATTCGCTGAGAACAGGTATTAATCTTCTCTCTTCGTTCCTTATCATCACCCTGGCTCAACTCATCTCCACACTTCATCTGACACCAAACTCACCTGCTCTCTTCATTTGACACAAATCCTTCATGGGTCCCACTCACCTCTCATACTCTGCACACCCACGTACCACCCACCTTGGTAACCTCACCCACACTCATCACTATACACACACCTATACACACTGTTCAACTCATCACTCACTCCACACAACGTTAGACGCACACCCACAACAATTTCCCACTCCACCACTTCTCAGTATACACACAACGCATCAACATCCCCCCACACAATCTTCGATAGCGACACCACACATACCACTATATGAGCAACCAAACACACATTGTTTAAATCAGTACACACACCACACACTATCATGCACACTCCGACATCTACACAAGCACATAATACCACAACGCAGACGATATATATATACATACACACAAACGCAGCACGCAAAAACACAGACAATAACTTTCAGCCACATACATACACTATACACACACACACATGCACATAAGTGAAAAAGCACGCATGAGGTGCTCCACACACATACGTTACATGCACACGCACACACACGTTAAACTCACTCGTCCCTATTCACACATACATATTCACAGACACCATTCTCACATACTTACATGCGCTTGCGACATCCACTTGTTGGGGTCACGATGAATTATCTCCCCTTCATTCAACCTCTCTTTATCATTATCTCCCATTCATACAACCTCTTTTCTTCTAATCATCACCATGTTCCACCACTGAACTCAACACGTTTTTTTTTCCGTCTCTCTCTATTTATATCCTATTATTCCCTTATATCGAAGAGCGTAGGTTTGAAACATGAAAGACTTTTCCATTTTTCCCGAGCGTGAATCTAATACACTTGCTTGTTGTTTCTACATCTATCTTCGTCTTTGTTTTTCTATAAATTTGAACTCTGTGTGTATATGTGTGCTTGTGCATTCATACATTTATATATATATGACTCAAAATCAATTTCTCTCAATGTGTATGTATATATATATATATATGTGCGTAGGTGTACGTATGTATATATATATATATATATATATATATATATATATATATATATATATATATATATATATATATACATACATCCATACATACAAACATGAATGCATCCATCCAGTCATGCATACATAACATGTATACACATATACACCACACTCACATACACACACAATCATAAATATATAAAAATGCAATGATTTCAAACTTTATCTCCAAATTTAAATAAGAATGATAACTTATGCGTCAATTATTAATCTGAAATAACTTATCTGTGTTATTCACGTTCACATATTGTGCTTGACTCACCTTAACCCTCAGTATATACATTTCAAAATAGGTTTAGCCCCTGCACAAATCAATATCTTCTCGTATACTAAATATATTCAATCAATATTTGGATGTTTAACAAATGTAATTGCTATGAATCGACTCGCTTTGTTTACTTCATGGCATTTGCGATAATTTCGTTATGAATAAGTGAAATCACGCCAGAACACACTCTTCTGCTATTGTCCAATTGAAATTGATCTAAGTTTACTGTTCATTCAAATTAATCCGTAAATTCTCTAATATACTCTCTTTCTTTCTCTCTCTCTCTCTCTCTCTCTCTCTCTCTCTCTCTCTCTCTCTCTCTCTCTCTCTCTCTCTCTGTAACGCACACATACACACAAATATTACATACACACAAACACATACAATCACACGTACAATTAAATATTACAAAGCTTCGCTGTGGAAGGGCGAACAAATGAATGTAATACCATTTTTTTATGCTATGGGTGTACGAAAAAAACAGAGCGTAGCTTTGACAGATAACACGCAAGACTTACTAGAGCGTTCAGCTACCAGTGAGAATAAAAATAAAAGAGGTTATCTTCTTGGTGGGTAGCCTACTTTACATATTTCTAACTTTGCTGACTTGAAGTTAAGCAATATGTAATTTTTATGTAAAAAGCATAACTCAGGAGAAAAAGAAAAAAAAAGGAAGAGAATTGAATATTACTAGAGTAGCCGAAAGGGAGAAAGGATCAAAATATACTGATTTTGCGTCACTGATGTCAAGAAACAAGAGGCAGTGTGTCTCTCTTTGGACAGATTTCCAATTTGTTGATCAATCCTAGGCGAAGATGTACCTATTTGCTTCCCCAATAAAGAAGTTATGTGCGCAAATTGATGTACCCACCAAAGTGTCAACCTGATTTATGACAAGTTTCAAAAGGACTAAAATCATTTGGCATTCCCATAAGAAGCTTGCATAAAGAAGATCCTAAAATGTAGTAGTAGTATGAATACTTAAGTGCAGATAGTAGTATGAATACTTAAGTGCAGATACTTAGCTCAGGAAAGTCTACGACGTTCGGTTGGACATTGTTATTGAGTAACATTTGTTAGTTATGTAACACGTTATTAGTGAAAATAAGAATCAACAGTAGAAAAGCGGCTGCTGAATTTAGGAGGAGAAAAATATGTCTTGAAGATGACCCAAAGTCTAGATACCCTCCAACTGACACAAACAAGGAAGACATTGATTGTCTTCACCACATGGTGATAGATGGCAAGTAATTGATTGTAAATTGAATAGCCGATAACCTGTGACAGAATTGTGAATACTCTTCACGATGAACTAAGCATGACGAAGAATTCTGTTCGGTGGGTGCCACGTCTTCTGACACCTGATGGAAAGTTCATCAGGCTGATTACATCTCGGGGAAAAAATGACACTATTTGAAACAGATCCAGCTCGTTCTTTGAACGATTCATAACCCAGGATGAGTGATCATTTTGTGCCAGAGACAAAGACAATCTATGCAGTGGAAATGCCTCTCCTCACCTACTCCAAGGAAGGCCAAGGTCGATTCTTCTGCGGGGAAAGTAATGGCCACAGATTTTTGAGATGCAAAAGGTTATTGTGTTTATTGACTGTCTTGAAAGGGGACATATCATCAATGGAGAGTACTATGCCAACTTGCTGAGGCAGTTAAAAAAGGCTATCAAGACCTAAGGCTCAGGAAAACTGATGAAAGGGATTTTGCTTCATCAGGACAATGCTCCAGTAGACTGGTCTTTTGTTTCAATGGCTCTTGTGCGTGACTGTGGCCTTGAACTGGTTGATCTCCCACCCTATTCTCTTGAATTCACCCCATCTATTTATCAACTATTCCCCATCATGGAAAAGTACGTGGCTGAGAACCAATATAGTAGTGATGATGATAATGATGATGTCATATCTGCTGTTGATGACTTTTTGACCAACAGAACAAAAGCTTCTTTAGCAATGGGATCCAAGATCTGCAATATTGCTGGACGAAGTGTGAAGACCACAAAGGGGGCTATTTTGAAAAATAAACCTCATTTGGTCACACTACATGAGAATAACTTGGTCAGCCGATGAACTTTTCAGCTGACCCCCAAAGAGTGAACATTCAATTAAGTAGATAGTGTACTGAATAACAAGATGAAGATTAATCAAGGCTTAACCACGATGTTTCGCTATATCTTAAACTGGGGCAGTTAACTTTGAGCCGTCTCACACTATATAGCTATAAGTTGTTACTTTGACAAATCATATTCTTGCTGCAAATTATAGTTTCATCGCATATGACATCATCATTATCATCATCACTAGGAGGGAGAAAACAAAGAACTCGTTTGAATTTGAGAAATAACATTTAAGTCGTATCACGCATCAATCATAATCATCTTTAAAAAAAAGATTAAATAATGGTATTCTGGGTGCATATTACATGCATTAACATGAGTTGATGATGGCTATAAATTTCTGGAAATAACTTCATAAAGATTAAACAACAACAACAACTAAATTTCGTTAGGGTGCACCTGAATTTTGCTGTGCGATGTAGATGAAATTCTGATACGACCAGAATAAATTCCATAAATGTGAACTATACAAAACATACCAACCTACAACGTTGAAAAATATAACATTGTATATTAACGGTATCTATTTATCAATATTGGACGTTTGGTTTAAGTGGATGGAACTAGAGCTCAGAACTAAATGAAACAAAAGCATACAGTGAGCGCAATCCATTTACACCTGCATATATCCCGTTAATATTACTGCTGTCTCTTCGTTATTATCTATACAGTCTAGTGTTAACCAAACTGAATTCTCATATAAATACCGAAATTTATCACATTGTGCAGATATCCAAATATATAATTCCAGAAGCTCTAATAAATATTCAAGCTGTAAGTGTCGTGTGTAGATATCCTATTAAATTCCTCCATCTTCCCAAAGGGCTGAATGACATTACAAGCTACTCTTCCCTGAAGCAATTGGGTGATAAATATTGATTTCTTCCTAGTAGAATCACATGTAGAAGAGTAAGGTAGCATGTTCGGGATGAATAAGTGAGTTTGTGTATATTGTGTGAGTGTGTGTATGTGTGTGTGTGTCTGTGTGTGTGTGTGTGTGTGTTTGTGTGTATGTGTGTGTGTGTGTTTGTGTGTGTGTTTGTGTGTGTGTGTGTGTGTGTGTGTGTGTGTGTGTGTGTGTGTGTGTGTGTGTGTACGCGTGTGTGTCATGAGGAAACCAACGTGCAATACAGACATTGACGGTTGTACAACAGTCAATAAAATCATATCTTATATATGAACAGCTAGAATGTGGAATGAAATGCGATATTATGACGTTAGTATGGCTGTAAATATTATTGGCAGCGTAAAGGAACGGATTTCAAATTATTTCAACCAGGAATATGAACTAATAATGTGACAGATTGCCATTATCTAAGATGTTCCATGGTTGATGAATATTAAGTTTATAATATACTATAAATTATTATACATATATGTGTTATAATATAAGTACATCCGGAAACACACAAATTCACACAAATATATATATAGAGCATACGCACACACACACTTATAAAACAAGGAAGATGAAGATATCAATATAGCATAAGTTCAATGCTGGTTACAATTGTCTCAGTATCCTTCTGCTTCGAACCGCATTCCATATACATGACTATGTTACACAAGACATGTATAAATATATTCATTGGGTGCGAAGAGGAAGTTTACTGCTGCTTCGAAACAAAAAATGATAATATCAATGATATTACCAGTAAACATACATTGGACATTGGTACAACCTTGGACAGTAATTAAACCACAACGGACAATGATAAAAATTATAGTAGTGACAATATTAGAATCATACCTCTGAGAATTGTTCTTGATCAGATGAATAAATATGAAACATTTTCCCATCCTACCCGGTTCAGATGAAACTAGGACACAATTTGCTGTGACCTTGAATCCATGCTATCAGTCGTGTTTCCTTCAGATAATCAAGAGTACTGAAACAACTGTAACCAATGCCTCTTTATAAGACGCACAAACATCTTCTAGACTAATGTAATTTTAAGAAGGTATGATCCCAGTGGTGATCCTATATTAAGATCTATGTTTGTGACAGGATGCAGCACTTATAGGCTAATTACAAGTAGAGTTGAAAGTTAGAAATGAGGTCGCTCTTAGGGCAAACCAACTTCAATAAAACTGAAGGTAAAGAATGTCATAACATCAGTAGTTCAAACATCTTCTATGAAATCATCTTTGAAATTACTAAGTAAAAATGTTTCGCTCATGGAATGGAGAAGAGCTGGGTTTCTCTAAAAGTGGCTCAGTAAACATCTGCAGCTGACATGACTGGCCATCCAAGTAGATATCTTTGGATTAGTTTAGTGAAAGTAACATGCAAATCATAGTCAAAATTGACGCTCTCTGTTCATATAAAGTTCTCAGTGAGGCAGAAAGAAATAGCTCGGGTGACACAAATCTCTGCTGGCACATATTATATAAGACAATTTTTTTGACAGGCTTCTCGTTGGAGATTTACCCATTCTCACCGCAGATACATGTGTCACAGAAAGTGAAGCAACTCGAAAATGATATGTTGGATACTGTTAAAGCCTTTCTGAACACAAGAAACTGACATATATGAATAATCTAATGATAAACTAGTGCAGAATTTCAACAGATGAATGTGCAAAAATGCCACTTCTTAGTATAGATTTCAATCCCACCTAAATCTGAGCTTATAGCAATGAAAATTGTCATTGTCCCTCAAATCAAGGATTCTACAGTCAATCAGTTGTAAGAAAACAAACTTGGCAGTGGTTCATTGGACAGTCATAAAGGTACTGCTAACTTCTCAGTACATGATATAATACTCCCGAATCGCCTCAATCACATCTTCCCATTAGCAATTCCCTGCTGGGAAACCTGTGTGACGTAATCCATTCCATACCTGTAGCGGTTTGCTTGGCTAAGCTCAAGAACATCTAGAAATATTGGCCACATTAACAAAATGTATGAATGCAGAGAGAGAGGGGGGAGAGGAAGGAGAGAGGGAGGAGAGAGGGGAGAGGATGGAGAAAAGGGAGAGGATGGAGAGAGGGAGGAAGGAGAGAGGGGAGAGGATGGAGAGAGAGAGAGAAAGGTAGTGATTGGATAGGGGAAAGTGTATTTTTTAAAATTGAACTAAGTTTTTATATCACCTATCACTTAACGCATGTGCATAAGAATAATTCTGTGAAATATTCACACTTATTAAGGTGGCAGAGATATACAACTTAACTAAAGGTTATATCACATGTATGGATATGTTTTTTTTTATTTATGGGGAAAATGGAAAAATAATAGCGAATATTTATTTTATGAGTACTGTGTATTAAGTGTATAAAATTGTGCATAAAATATATAAGGTGTACATATAAAGTGCATGAAGTAATCATCCTATTCTAATTTCTTTCACTTTTCAATGAGTAGCAGATGAGCAACTATCTTTTCATACTCACACAACACAAGCTAAACTTTCAGGTGTTTCAGATAAAGTTTTCAGAAGTAACCTAATAGGTTTATCATTAATTCAATGAAATATTCATGGGTCCTGCTAGTTATTAATAATAGAATTATAAATTTCTGATCAGTATAATTTTATATCAATTTATTTTGAGGTTTTGAAGAAACATAATTTATGTTCTGAAAATAGTAGTATCCAGTCGATTTTCTGAAGATAATACTTTAAAAAATCAAACAACCATACTCTGATCAATAGCATTATATTTCTAACACATAATTTGTTTGAATGAACTTCAAACAGGTTTACATTTATGAATAAAAATAAAATATGTTGTGAAATAAAAGTAAATAATATGGGACAGCACATAATTCTAAATGGGCCAATGAATTTAGAAGTACCACTTTTGTCAAGAAGCGTAAGTTTATTGAATCATCACACATCGGTAGAAGTCAGTATGAAAACAATATGCATGTGTGTGTAGGTTGAGATAGATAGATAGATAGATAGACTAGATAGATAGATAGATAGATGTGTGTGTGCATACAGAGAAATTGGAATAAATGTGAAATAGTGAGAGAATATGAGAGTTCAACAAGAACTTCTCATCTCAGTGAACATTTGCAATTCTTAATATATTTCAAAGATAAGATGTTTATTATTGTTGTCTTTATCAAAATTGTTGAACATATATTTTATTAGTTTTCATGCTGTTACTGCTGAGTTCAATATCATTCTGTTTTCGCTTCGTTTCTAAGTTTAACATTTTTCTAAATACCACTCTGGAAGAGACTATTGAATTCTACTATCTTGATTTGAATGCCAAAGACAAGTGTCAGGGTTATATTACAAGCAGTGTGTCAAGAAGGTTAAATATAATCACAAGGAAACCTACCCCTGAAAGGAAATGTCATCTATCAATGTTCAGCTTTCTTTTCAAAGGAAAACAGGGATGTTTTGTGAAGTGAGGAGGCAGGGAATCTTCGGTGTAATTGTTATTTTTCTGTTGCATGCAGTAGTAAATTTGTTTGCTGCTAATAGTAAATCTACCAACATCAATACCTCCTTAAAAATTATCAAATTTATACTGCTTATTGAAATTAAACCCTGGTTTCTAACTAACTAAGTAAGAACAATTTCTGATCATTTGTCACAAACTGGCATATTTTGTTCATGATTATTGCTTATGCTCTTTCTTAATTATATATAATTTATCAGTCAAACCGATTATAGATTTTCAGATTGGTGGAATTAACCCTAATGTAACAGAATTCTTTTAATATAACTTTTTAAAATTCTTGTCGTACTGTGTTCAAACCCCACACTAAAAGCTTCAAGTATTACAATTGCCTTGAATAGTCAACTATGATAGAACATTCATGTCTCAAACAAAGAACGAAGGCCCACACATAAAAAAATGAATATATATTGCATAGTACTATTGTACCTTTAGAAATCAAGGCAGACACAGAAGGCTAGCTCTTTGGATCAACTCTGCTCAAGAGCACACAGATAGATAGATAGATAGATAGATAGATAGATAGATAGATAGATAGATAGATATGCATATCGTTGTTACCTTAAGCTGTTGTATATCCAAATTTTATCAATATTTATTTCTTCTCGCAATAGCTTATTCTTTTGGTCAAAGTATCATATGTTCAGCTGCTTCGGATGCCAAGATATCAAAAATTGGCAAAGTGTAGTACAACAGTTTTACTATGGAATGGTGAAACTATTTTTCTGTTTTCTGAAAAAGCAATGTTTTGGAGTTATAACAGTTTTGCATAATAACAACAATATATATGTATGTGTGTATGCATATATGCATATATATATATATATATATATATATATATATATATGTTTATGTATATTTCATCCTCATTGTTTTTTAACGTCGGGTCTCCATGCTCACATGGTTTGGATGTTTTGACAAGGTGCTGGCTAGCAGGGTGCTGTTTGGATTCCAACTGTCTGTTGTGGCATGGTTTCTATGGCTGGATGCCCTTCCTAATGTCAGCCGCTTAATAGGGTGTGCCGGGTGCTTTTCACATGTCACTGCACTGGAAATTTTTGAGTGGCACTATCACCTGAAAGGACAATATATACATATGTAATTTTATATATATATATATATACATATGCATACACACACTTGGGCAAACACTGTCTTTAAAATAGTATGTTTTGCATTGATTCGATATCATTGAATCATATATTCCTTAGCGTTGATATGGCATAAAGGTGGGAGCAGTGTTGAATGACGAGCGGCATGTGTTGAGTCTCTGAAGACATTTGTTTCACTCTTAAGGGAGATGAGGTTGCTAGTGCTCTGTATATTACCAAAGTACACTGCAATTATTACTGAAAATATTTTTTGCATATACTGTGAAAGTAACTATTATGTTATGTATGGTTTACCTTACATTATTCCTGATATTTTAGTACATCCATGATATATATTTGTTTTATTGGAAAATCCCACAGGTTATCCCTGAAAGTCTGGTATCTCCATAATGGTTGTGATGGATCTGTATCCTTTTTCTTTATGTTGCTAGAGAAATACTTATTTGCCATCTGAAATTATTAATGAATATAAATGAAGTAATTCTAATTTTGAAAGAAACTGCTTAATTGATATTATGTAAAAGTTAATGGAGTTAAAGTAAAAGAAATATATGTACCTGGATATTTGTTTTCAGATATTTTTGTCTGAATTACAGCTGAAAATGTTTGTCTTTCATTGGGGTGGGTATGTTAAGACAGTTATTGCTTAAGTACAATTTCACTGTTATGTAACTTGTCCTTCCTCTATTTAAGTCATAATCACTGTTATCATTCAACATTGAGTTTTCATGTTGCAGAGGTTGGACAGTTTGACAGGGGCTGGCAAGACAGAAGACTATGCTAGTCTTCAATATCTGTTTTGGCATGACTTGTACATTTGGATACTCTTCCTAGCCCCAAACACTTTACTGAGAGTATCAAGTGCTTTTAATGTAACACTAACACAATGGAATGGTTCCTTTGTCTAGATGCACCTTCTAATGCCAGCCACTTTACAGAGTCTATTGGGTGCTTTTAGTTGGTATCAGCATCAGCTTTTTAGCACAAAAGTTTTACTTAGCACCATCACCAGTCAGTCTCCAAGTGACTTTCAAGACCAAAACTTCTTAATTGGGGGAGAGGTTATAGTATATTAGACGAATAGAGATGTCTTGCTGAGAAGGAGATATGTGGTAACCCAGTTAAGAAAGAGAGGCTATAAAGGGAGACAGGGTTAGAGAGGAAGACAGGGAGACATGGTTATTCCATTTAGGAAAGGAAAGAAAGAGAGATTGGGGGATATAGAGAAATGGAAGTGGAAGTGGTTCTACTAGGGAGGAAGGAATGTTCCAAACAGTGGGTGTATGTTCATTATCATCATCATCATTTAACATCCACCTTCCATGCTGGAATATGTGAGATTCTGCTTTCAGGTGGTTACTGCAGTAGCATAAACATAGAAGATGTGAATGTTGGAGATGAGATGAGGGTGAAATGTTTGATAGGAGAAAGACAGTGAAGGTCGTACAGGGCCTGGCATATAAAATCATACCAATGTGGTTTTAGGATATCATTTCTGCTATGGAATTTTGCTATGATGGATGGGTCTTCTCGAGCATGGCAAAGTGTTAGTTGAATTTTGCATTCTTTCTATTGGAAAAGGAAGTCTTATCCATTATAGTTGATTATAATGTGAATTGTTTCTTGTTTATTTCAGCACATAGGTATTTGCCCTATATCTGTGAATATTAATATATTTGTATGATTAGAGGCTGGCTATCAAAATTTCCTTTCTTTAAGCGAAAGGCAGAGTATAAGAGATTTAATGAAAAGGGATCCTATTTACAGTAATGATAAATCAATGGGAATTGAATGTGCCCCAATTTAAATGAATACTGTGTGGATTCCATGGACGATTTTTGTTAAAAATGTGAATGGATTAATGTGTATACATTGTTGCTACAAATGATGTACAATCATTTGTTAGTTATGTGTCATTGGAAATGAGCAATAATTAAGGACTTCTAAAATATGAAATGGAACACATTGAAAGGATTTTTTTTTCCAGTGGTTTGACTGAAATAAAGGAAATAAATGTACTTGGAGCAGCAATAAATATCAGGAAATTAGTTTCTTCCTTTTATCTATTTTTGGCTCTGTTGTTATCGTTAGGATGTATAAGACATCTTCAGCTTCAATGTTTCTCAATGTTGATTCAATGTTGATTATGCATTGTGTTGTTCTTGGGTACTAATTAAAAACAATTATTAATTGGCAAAAGTAGGCTTTAAAATTGAATTTGAAAATGGAACAGAAGTAATCAATAACAAATGAAAGAGCAAGGAAGAGAGATGTAAGCAGGAAAATAACACTGAGGTACAATAGAAAGCGTGAGATTTACTTTATTGAAGTCTATTTGCGAAGAGATTTTTGGTTCAGTATTGTAAATCCTGAAAAGATTGTTTTGGTTATCTATGCAATGTAATTTTTAAATGTTTGTGATTTTCTATTCTGAATTGTTTAGAAGAATTTGCTGTCCAAGTGACTGAAAACAAACAAGTCATATTTACCTGAATTATAAATGTTGTTGGAGTTTATTGTTTTCCATTTTTCCTGAACTGATATTTGGTTTATATATTCTGAAGAATTTCTGATTTCACTGACGATCTTGTGTAGTGTTGATATCATTGCAGGGCGGTGTAGTTACTGTATCATCCAATATTTATTTTCATGTATAATTTGGTTATACCTTTGTGAAGACAATAAGTGAAGAATAGGAGACATTGTAAACAGAAAAGCAGAAAAAATAACTTTATGAATGCAATTGTCTGTTCTTCTATGCCAACATTGTAATGTCATTTAGGAGAATTATATATATTTGCTGATGCCTATGTCTGTAATCTATATCAATATGATAATTGTTTAAAGAGAACAAATGGAAAACTCATTTAATAAATAGTTGTCTTAGGTTGTATTGATAATTTGATGTGTATGCTATGTGATATCCTTACCTGTGACTTACAGTTGATGTGCTATAATTTGGTTTTTGATTGTTAGACAATACTTGAAAGTAAAAAGGCGAATGCGCAAATGTAGTGGGAAGTGAAAATTGGTTATATTAAGACTGGCAATGTGATGAATGAAGAATATTTACTGTGCAATATCAGTAGTCTTTTGCTTTTTGGATACATTTCACTATAACTGATTGGTATCTTGGGAATCTTTGAGATGTTGTATTTTATGGAAAACATGATGATATATAATTATCGAATGTAAATTTAACATGTACAGAGTGGTTGTCAAAAAAATATAATAATAAATTGAAATATGGAAATGTAAGAAATGAAGGATACTTACTTGAATAAAGTCAAATATCTCATATGTTATGATAGAAAACTCATCTGTTGTTCTTGGCAGCAATGTGTTTAGACGTTAGTATTTTGTTGCATAGGAATATGCAAAAAATAAGGAATGCACAAAAAAGACTAAACTAACTTTTGTTGTGCAACTATGGTGGATGATGTGTTAGAACATAATATCTGCTGCTCCTTATAATGGTGGGTATTTATCTCCCTGCAATCAATATAAGCAATGGTACGTTTTGCACCAAAATGCTTATATGAGAGTTTCTCTCATAGCAACTACCACAGTCATGTTTGTTCTAATAGAACATTCACGTTTAAGTGGGGATAAATATTATCTCTTGGTATTAACATTGCCTCTATCACTATTATTTTTTAACCAGCTAATTGAATAATCATGACACCAGTGCCTGTTCTTGCACTGTCAATTTATATATCACTGGTGGGTTGATGAATTGCTGTTGCTTCGAGTAGCCGAGTGTTCATCATTGATAAAGTTAATCAAGGTTGAAATCATGTGAACTGGTGATCTCAGTGCTGGAAATAGTAGGGATTTAACTCCATCATCATCACTTAACATTTGTTGATGCTGGCATAGGCTGGACGGTTTGACTGGACTGGCATGCTGGAAGGCTACACCAGACTCCAGTCTGATTTGGCATGGTTTTCTATGGCTGGATGCTCTCCCTAATGCCAAACACCCCAAGCGTGTAATGGGTGTGTTTATGTGCCACTGGCACGGGTGCCATTTGTGTGATGCTGGGATGCATTTATATACCACGGGCATGGGTTCCAATTTCTGTGACATCAGTATCTGCAATGACTGTAATTTTACTTGGCTAGATGGCTCTTCTCAAGTACAACATAATGACAAAGTTCTTGGTCATTGCTTCCATGTTAGCAAAATAAACAAGAGTGCATGTTGCACCAAAAAGCCAATACAAGACTTTCTCCATGGTAACTACTGCAATAAAATTTGTTTTAATAAAACATCCACATTAAAGTAGGGATGAATATTACCTGTACATTAACTTTCAAAGAAAGAGAAGATCAGAACATAAGGTGTATTGTCTAATTTTTAAATCCACCATTGGATTTATCAAAAATATTAATGATGCTGGAAAGAATGAAGAAAACCTAACTTATGAAGACTATTGTTGAATGAACATGAGGGTGCTGAAAAGTTTCTGGCTTTAAGGGTGTCGCAAAAGGCCTGGTTAGAGGCCCAAACTTCCAAGTTCTTTGACAGGGCTTAGATAAACTGAAGGAATGCTTCAATAACATGTATAAATCTGAGAGAGGAATATGTTGAATAAAATCATAATTAACTGATCCTACTGCATTTACTTTTACCCAAAAGCCAAGAACTTTTCAACACCCCTTGTAGATATGAATGTATGAGTCACTAAAGAGAGAATAAATACAAAAGTATATGAGGATTAACAAGGAATGCAGAATACTTATCATATGATGGAAATCTATAATGTCCCATCAATGTTGATGTGTAGGAAAGCAGAACTTGCTGCTGCATCTAAAGGTACAATGATATACAGATTTGATAACCCACACTAAATAACATCATTAGTCATGACAGATTGTGTAATGAATAATGATGTAGAATGTCAAAACAGAAACTTCTATCAAAAAGCAGCGAGCTGGCAGAAACACTAGCATGCCAGGAGAAATGCTTAGCGGTATTTTGTCTACCGCTACGTTCTGAGTTCAAATTCCGCCGAGGTCAACTTTACCCCTCATCCTTTCGGAGTCAATTAGATAAGTACCAGTTACGCACTGGGGTCGATATAATCGACTTAATCCGTTTGTCTGTCCTTGATTGTCCCGTCTGTTTGTAGCCCCTTCTGGGCAGTAAAGAAATAAGAAACTTCTATCAATTAGTAAATATGTTTAAATGTTTCCTACTTTTGATTTGTAAGTCATGGGATATCCAAAATTACAATTTATGTGTGATTTCTAAATGTCTTTTCTTATTATTATAATATCTCACAGTTGAAAGAAAGGGGGCATTTCCAATGTTGTTGGAAAATTGAAATTTCCAAATTAAGCTCAGAAATCACAAATCAATAACTACTGAATGAATTGACAGCTGTTAATGAAGTTGATATTTGTTTATCTTTTCAATCAGAAGGCAAATACTTATGACATTTTACAGGCCCTCCATGATTAGTGGGACAGGTGGAGGGAAATATCCTCTAATAGTTACTGTGTAGAAGAGAAGCAGGAAATGATTTTCAAAACTATGTGTGATATTTATTGAAGCAGTTTTCATACTTTATAAAGTTAGTATTTTAAGGAGCAGAAACATAAATATATTGATAAATGGGCAATGAATGGAAAAGGTTTAGATTATAGAAAATATATATAATCGTGTCCATTGTTTAGTAGATGATTGTTGTTGACTATAAGTTTAACATTGTATTGATTGGTTAATAGTCTACATAATTAGCAAATGAAAACTTCCTTGAAACAATACTTGTCCTTGAAAGTTACTTGATTGTTTTGTTTCTAATGTTAGGCATCATGGACTGGCTCCTGTGCAGGTGGCACGTAAAATGCACCATTTCGAGCGTGACTGTCGCCACTACTGCCTGACTGGACCTCGTGCCGGTGGCACGTAAAAGCACTCACTACATTCTAGGAGTGACTGGCATTAGGAAGGGCATCCAGCTGTAGAAACTCTGCCAAATCAGATTGGAGCCTGGTGTCGCCTCCTGGTCCACCAGTCCTCAGTCAAATCGTCCAACCCATGGAAAGCGGATGTTAAACAACGATGATGATGATGATGATGATGATGAAGAGTAATTTGTAAACACAGATGGAAAAGTGAAAATATTGATTACAGAATGTTAAGTATAAAAAGTTGAATTAAGAAAATATATTTAAAATTAAAATTGATATGGAGGAAATGAATAACAATTACCGAATGATAAAATCCATGGTACTTGATGCCCAAATCCCTTCTGCTACAAATGTATGGCAGCATTCACATTAAATTAATAAATACCATGTCCCTCAGTTTGTATTCTGTATTTAAGTTGTGGGAGGTTAATTTTATAGAATAATAAAGAGGTGCAAAGTAATTTTTGAAATAGTAAATAAAAATGAATGATGAAAGAATCAAGTATATTTACTATAAGATGGCAATCATCTCACTCTTACCCCTTTTCACTGATGATGTGTATAAACACAATAATTTCTGTTGCTTAGGCTGTAATCTCTACTGATGTTATTATATAAAAGAAGATATACAAAGATACATAAGTTTAAATTAGTGGAAATGAAGAAAAATATGAAATTAATGAGACAATGAATGAAGAATATATATATACCTCATAATGAAATTTCTAATTCGTGGTAATTGATGTTCTAATCCTTTAGCTACATTTTTATTTTAATATTAAGATGTTTGTGAGTTTGTACTATGTTAACTTGTTCAGGAAACAGCACATGCAAGTTTGATTCCCACCGATGAGTATTACCGTTTTCCTGTCTCCAGAGGTTTATAAACCGAACATGTATTGTTAAACTTGTGTTATAACAGCTTACAATAAGCTACACTACTTTCAAATTTCCACACTTTTTAAATGATTATTTTGTTGTTTCCATATTTTATAACTTGTGTATAAATAATGCAAAATCCAATGTGTTGATAGATACTGTTTGCTGTTGCATACATTTGGAATTTGTATTGTTTGCATTGCCAGAAGACTTTCTAAATGAGAACTTACTTGTAAACAACATTCTTTGTGATATGTTTCTCATTTGTTATATATATACATACATATTCAATCCTCTGGACACTCTTGAGAAGGCAACATAGTTGTACATGTGTGAATATGAGCTTAGGTAAATATAATGCAAACTTTTCAAATTTTGTCCTTGTTATTTATTGTCATTGCCATTGCTAATTTAATACGAAGCTGTTGTGTAATTCACATAAATAGTAACTGTTCACCTACTGAAAAAAGGGTAACTCTTGGTATAAGAGTTCTTTGTTGTGGACCTTTAGTTATAATTTTTACCTTAATGACTTTCTGTTGAATGTCTTATTCTAAATGAGTAAAATTACTCATGCCATTAGTTTGGTCAATTTGTACATAGATTAATTACAGCATTAGTCGTTTAATTTTAATATTGTGATGGAAAGCCTGAACTGTTTGGGGCATTTAAGTGCTCTGTATTGAATTCTTAAGGGTCATCCTGATGTGAACCTTGATTCCTGCATGTCTTCCAGTAGTGGTGAAGGCAGACCTCAGGATTCTGAGCTTAAAGGATGACAGGAACCAGATCATGACCTTTTACTCAGAGTTAGAAGTCTTTGTCATTGTACTGTTTCCTTATTTACATCTGGAAAATTGCATGTTTGGTTATATAGAAATATGTTTCTCTTCTAGAACAACCATTGAAAAATCTTGTGTATTTACAATGTCTAAATATTCTACACTGATATTTTGAAAGAGACTTGCCAATTCATTATGACATAGCATCATAACTTATAATGATATTATCAAGTGTATAGCTACTCTGTTGACTAATGTCATTCAGTGATGTAGTTGATACTCTGTATTGTAAATATAGCTCCACATTATGGCTCCTTATCTGAGGAGACAAGTAAATGTGAAGGTAATTGATAGAAGACCTGACCATATATTGCATATATATAAACACCTAATTGATTGTAAGTTTTGTTTTTAGTGTTTGTTATATCAGAGGATGTGAAAGCTTATGAACCATGATATTAGACCTAAATAGGACACCTTCAATAGTCAGAGTTAAGAGTTCTTTAAGCTGAGCTGGTGGCTGTGGGATGGGCAGAAGTGAAACTTAACCCTCCCCCACAACAAAAATTGAACAAAGCAGAAATTCTTCGATTTAATCTTATGAATGCACCACATTTACAACATTTCTCATTCATTTTTCTCCATGCAGTTTATTTCTATGTCATCTTTAAGGTTCTCAGTTTTCTCATCTTTTCCTCACAAAGTCTACTCTTTTCCTGCTTGCTTGTTGTGTCTGTGCTTCTTCAATTTTCCTATATTGAAGCCTGCCTTGTTCTATCATCATGCTGTAAATTTAATCTTTGTGCAGTAGTAATTGATGAGTGCTGTGTATGCCATTGTTTATTGTAAAGCTGTCTCTTTTCAATTATATTTCCATTTTTACCCCTTTGAGTGAATGTTATTTCACACTCTTCGATTATAATGGAAGTAGTTTCCTAGAACATATTTAGAGAAAGTATAAAAGCTTTTGGGGAAAAATTTGAGAAATTTTTTTTCTATCAGAAACTAATTAAAATTAAGAGAAATAAAGCTGTACATTTTTGATTCTTAATTGAAGTAATGGTATTCATTTTGTTTGCATTTAAAATTACAGTTTACCCTTAAATTCAAACAAAACAAAACCACATTCAATATTCAAAAAGTGGAAAAAAAATAAATCCACCACTGCCAGAATTAATGAATTATAATTTTCACATTTCAAATGGGAAGGAGACATAAGCATATACTGGGAGAACAGCTGCAATTTTAAACCTATTAAATTATTAGAAAAGTGGGTCCACATTTTCTTTAAATACACTTCGTATTCATTAGCATTATTGTTAAAAAATTAAAACTGAAAGAATACTCTTAGTAAATATTGAAATATGCTTGTACATTTTGAATGAAATATATATATATATATATATATATATGTTATATATATATATATATATATATATATATATATATATATATATTTATATATATATATATATATATATATATATATATATATATATATATATATATATATATATATATATATATATATATATATATATATATATATATATATGTATGTATATATATATATATATATATATATATATATATATATATATATATATATATATATATATATATATATATATATATTTATATATATAAACCCAGCTGCAGCTGAATACCCTGTAACTGTAATCAGTTTCAATAATTAGGAAAAACCTTCAAACACTAATGATCCTTTTTGTTTAAATCTTAAATCTCATCAATTTTTTCTGAGATCACTGCATTCTTTAACGTTCTAGCTATCATAATATTATTTCAATTCTATTACAGCAACATATAGAAGCTATCATGAAGAGATCTTTGTTAGCATTACTCTGAGAGAGTACTATGAGAGGTCCCTGCAGAAGGATCTGCATAATTACTGAAATTTATCATAATAACAAAAGGGGTGGTGGTGATCGGCAGGGGCTGCCAGAAATGAATAATGTTGTTAAGGTACCCACGTGGCCCACATAAGGGAGTGGATGGTTTGTAAGGATGTGCGGGTGGGTGAATAAATGATGGTGGTGGTGTCGACACACTGCAAAATGAGTAGGGTTGAGCCGAGAGCTAGAGATGAAAGAAGGACATAGAAGGGGCGGGCGGTGAGCACACTGCTGCTGGTAGTAGAGAGGAAACATAATATATGAGGGGAGAGAGCCACTGTAAAGGTGGTGGAGCACCCAGAAACACAGCACTACCAGATGTTAAACTTTCTGACTGAATAGGTTGAATCCGTTTGAGAACTTCATGTTACAAGTGATCCATTAAAATCAAAATCTTGAGGTGAGCCTTCATCACTTCATCTAATGTCTTCCAGTAAGGTGTGATTTAAATTAGATGTAGTTGCCATTTCTAGCATGCTGAGCGACCATATAGAGAGCTTATTCATTGATGATGTTTGTCGCATGGATGAGGACTGACGTTGTCATTTGAACAGTTTTTAAAATTCATTGTAAAAAATATTTTTAAAATTTCAAGTTAAGTTGATATGTTTCACTAAAACCGTCACATATTAGTCGTCGTTAAGGCCCAGCCCCTCTTCCGAGAAACATACATTTATTGTGAAGCATGGTTAAATGGTTTTGAATGTCAGGTTCGTTCTATAAATTTACCGATATTTAATAGCAATGTATGTATGTTATTTTACTACGTATATTGAAAAGGAAAATAATAAAAATTAGATTTACCTTGTTAAAAGCAATGAAATATCACTTCAGTAGAACGATGGCAAGACGTGGAACATGGAGTCTTGAACGTCAACACTGGAAAATATAAGCAGAGCTACAGGATGAAATGCAAATTTGATAAAAGAACGTGTATTTATGAAGCGATGAAAAAGTGCTGCCTACACTGAAGAAACTGCACCAACGATGGTGCAAAGTTGCACACCCAACAATGTGCAGTCACTGCAGTAGAAACACATGTAGGTCCAGAGAATATGCCGTAAATAACTGTCAAATAAAATTTATGTATGTGAAAACTCATCATTCTCCTTATCTACGGAACACGTAGTCCTGAACAAGACACCCGGTATTACCCAACGTGAGTGAGTACTAGAGCCTAACAACTCATTGTTTGCTCGAATACTACATACGGACCGTTGTGATTAGCCGGAATCTGAAAACCATTTGAGAGTAAATACGGTACCCACCGTATGTTGAAGTTAATATGGTCGTTCGTTATTTTTGTATAAGTTTATCTCTAAAGTTTTCATCAGAATAGTAGCATTTAAACTGTTTTGCATAGCCCTAGTTGATACAATTTGAGACGGTTTTTAATTGAATAGGTTGCATCTTTGAGCTCAGAGCATTTTTGCACAGTTAAGTCTCAATTATAAAATGTGGTATTCACATTTTAGAAGAGCGTACGTTGCTACCTCTAGCAGGTCCCTCAACTACTAATGCCGAAAATTTGAAACTTAGCTTAAATGAATTTCTATTGCGCAAATGATTTTTAACGGTGGCTAATAATGAATTTATAAAGCTAGGAAATATTTTGCCATGATAGATTTAACGCTTCGAAATAATTACAAGATGCTTAATATGATCCTTACGGTCCTAGCTTCAATAGCATTATAATATCAGGTTTCTAATATATGGAAGGATTCAAAAATTGACGACAACCTAGAGATAATACTCACGTTCAAAATGACTACAAGCTCGCAATTATTAGCGAGTGAGCTCAATCTGTATTATAATATTTAATCATTTAATTTCATTTGCTCTACAGTTTATCATTATTTGTATGTAAGATGTCGGTTACATCAATGAAACTTACATTGTTGAAGTTAGAATAATCGTTAATTCCGGGCTGAAATTATTGAACCTTATTCATTCAATTTTCCTAATTATGTGTTCAGTGACTTGCTTTTATGGGGTCAAATAACAATTACTTCTTCATACATATTCGTCCTCTTAAAGAGTAGCAGGCATACTGCTCTGACAATATACATCGATACAATTCCATAAACGGTTTCGTACTTTGGAATTGTTTAACTATGGAAGGTCTTACGTAATGGATGCATTTCCTATGATATATAATGCAAACTTGAAATACATCTATAAAATGTTTCCAAAATATCAGTTTGGTTTGACTTTATTATGAACACGCACACACACACACACACACACACACACACACATAAGCAAAATAGCTGGTTATAAAATCTCAAGAAGAGATAGAGTAGTAACGAATACTAAACATTAAAGCGAGTAAGCCACATCAAAGTGACAGATGAATGTTATTACTAGTTTAACCCCAGGCAGATCCTCCGCCAGCTGGTTTTCGGTACAAGCTCTGCACCCTTTATGTACAAAACTACTAACCTCCAACAGCTGATAGGATCGCGGGACCGGCTGGTTTCGAGCTATTTGGCTCATGTCAGGCGAACGCGCCCGTGCAGTAGAGTGTAGATAAGATCAGCCTCTGCCAGTGGTATACTGTAAATAAAGTGACCATCAGTCACTGATTTGCAACAGGCAAATTAGCGAGTTATAAATGCTCAAGAAGAGAAAGAGTAGGATTTCTAGGCCGTGTAAATAATCTTGGAAAGTTGGGTCTCCAGCCAGTCCTTTCGAGATACCCTTAAAGCCAGGAACTTTTCTGCACCTCCTCGTGTATCTATAATACATTAAAAGTCGGCTTGAATCTTGCTTCTTTGCTTGCAATGTTACACAGCCAACCTGACGCATAATGGGAAATTACTATTAATTGTCTCCTTGAAATGTAAACACGAACGGAGTAAAACAATTTTTGCGTAAATCGGACAAATGGTTGTGTAGATGTTAGTGCAATAAAGGACCCGGAATACCAGCTACGTGGTAGCAGGGCGTACAATAAATAGCAGACAAATCTTACATTCTCTGGGGAAAAGAGCCGTTTACGCGTGATTTCGATGTCATATTCGTCGAAACAACATGGAGTAACCTGGAAGAGAAAGAAAAACGTCTCGAATCACAACTCCGTGGGTGGGAAACTCAGATTAAATCACCGCTTATTCAACTTATTCCAATCTTATCGTTCTTCATCCCCGTTATACATGTACGTACATATCTATATCAATATATATCTATCTATCTGTCTGTCTATCTATCGCGTTAAACTAATACACCTGTTTGTTGTTTATACACGTCTCTTCGTCTTTTGTTTTTCTGTAAGTTTCAACTATATATATATATATATATATATGTGTGTGTATACACACACACACACACACACACACACACACACACACACACACACACACACACACACACATATATATATATATATATATATATATATATATATATATATATATAAAGCACTTCTGTAAGGGAAAGAGGGAAGCAAAACGAGAAATAGTTGACGAGAAAGAAGGAAGAGATGAACTAATATTTTAAAATCGACAAATCGTCTAAAATTTTATAGTAAGTGAAGTCATAAATTGCTATCATGCAATATTTATTCATTTTTCGTATCCAATTAAAGAGATATGAAGTAAATCTTTGCAACTGGGGACATAAAGTGGGCATAGAACCCTATTGAAAATGATAGGATCCATTAAGCTGCTAATGAATAACATTCGTCACACCAATATAATTACTTTATATACAGACACATTTTCAATGCAGCAGCAGCTTGGGTATGTCAACATATTTTTGAAAGTATCTGTCATTTTAAAAATATCATATCAAGACCTTCATAAGTCGTAGTTATATTTGCTGGAAATTGGAATCAAATTGGTGGCTGTGAAATAAAAAACCACGGCACTAAACAAAAATATAATGCTAGAAATTGACTGACATTTTGTTGGTTTCAAGACTTTAGATTCAATTTCAACAAGGAAGCCCCTGGTATTCATATGACTACTGATGAAATATCTGTTTATAATGTAAAATTTGTCATTCTAAACTATTCAATAGTGAGAAAAATCGAAAAACAATTTGAATGTAGCGTATAATGTATGCTATGAACACTGATGTGAAATGAATTTTCTGTTCAAATTTACCAGATTTTCATTGTTTATTTCCGGAGAAAATTTCTGTAAGTTTATACATAGATTTTAGTAGAGAACAAGGCCAAAATAATCAGAAAATTTTATTTTCATTTTAAACATGGACCCATGTAGCGTTAAAAAATTTGGTAGATATTTACATTTCTACATATTTCATTAGAAAAAGCTTTCCTATTACACAATCCTTTTCTTTCTGTCTAGAAAAACATCACTGAATAAAATTACATTATTACGTTTCTCATCTCTACTTTCTTTTCCCTTATAATTTTTTTTACCACACGATAAATAGAATTAGATTACCCTAGGACATCTAAAATATGAGATTGACATATAACACTTGGTGTTTCATGTAGATGACATATTTTTATTATTTAAATTATTTACTCCTTCTTATTTCTGTCAATTTCAAAAACATTTCCATGAAACATTATTAAAGCAAGCGTGAGCTGCTTCTGATTTTCAAACGGTTTCAAACGTAATCTTTGTATGCTTGTTTTAAAATGGTAAGTTCGTGATAGGATGTGTACATATTTTACATATGAACGAATGAACAGGCGAATGAGAGAGAGAGGGTGGTGGTGGTGAAAGGAGGGTGGACGAAAGAGATGTAGAGGGAGAAGGAGAGAGGGGGGGAAAGAAACGGAGAGATAGAACAAGAGTTCGAAAATAGAAGTGAAATCGTTTGCTTTTTGTTCTGTGTGCTTAACATTTACCGTAACAAACCAGCAAATGAAATAACATTCGGTTAAAATTTTATCATGTGAATGTTCTAGTAATTTCCTTAACACAGATTCAATTTTATGATAATATTAATTATGTTAATGACATCTTTTCACTTGGAGTATCACTTTACAGGATTAAGTGTTTTACGGAAATTTCTCTTCAAATGTAGAAAGATCTTAATGCCAGGAGAATAAAATAACTGAAAGGAAAAATAATGGAAAAGATTTTCGCTTCCTTTGGTTATGATATCTTTTCATATATTCCTTTAAGTTTTTCGAATGATGTCATGACAACATGACATTAAAGGAAACTATCTTAATTGTGTGTTAATTGTAGTGTTGTCATTTATAATTTGCCTATTTTTTGAATCGTCAATTGCACATTTTATCACATTATGGCTGTGTGATGTAAATTTAATATGAATCGACTGTGACATTTCGAAAATTACACTTCTTGTATTGCTATTAATGAAGATTTCTGATTTGAATATTTTCTGTCAGTTAAGCTTGTTTTAAATAAATTTTTGTTCCCTGTTCAGAGAAGGAAGGACATTAATCACGGCTTTTCTAGTACCTCGGCTCGGAGTGTCGTACGATGAACGAAAGAATCATGTTACCCGCTAGGCTTGGAAACGGGCCCGAGTGCTAAATGCAATCATGGACCAAATAGTGGTATGAAAGAGAACGAATTCTTTTACGTGTTTCAGTCATTTGACGGCAGCCATACTAGAGCACCACCTTGAATGATAAAGTTTATAACACATGAAAATGAATGCTCTAAATATGGGATTCCCCACATTCTTTATCTAGAAAATTCTATTTAGAGAACTCCGATCAATCAGATACTATGAGAGTAGGGTATCCCTAAATATGCAACGCAATAAGGTCATACTGAAAAAGCAAGATTCTTAATATCTCAGCACTACTTGTTGATAGCGATAAAATAATGATGATTCAGTGAAATGTGCTGAACTAAATAAGAATTTGTGATATATATTTATCACAATAGGAAAACAATCAAATGTTGCTCTTATTGTAAGTATTCAATCTATAAGAGTTTTTGTGAAGTTATTTATTGGAAATCGTAAAAGGAATCTTGCTGCCGCACTTGTTTTTTAGCCTTACGTCAATCATAATTGAGTAAACATGGAGTTATGCGAATTCATGCATTGAACACCTCAACTTAGATGCTATATATTGCCAAGACCAGTTTCTCCACTGTATCCATTCCATTTCGATGATGGAATTGTGATTTGAAGAAATTATGAATGCTATTGCTTGCAGTTCTAGCGACCACCTTCTTGGTATAGCTGTCACGCATTTACTCAGAGTACAGTACGCCAGTCTCATAATACTATGAATCAATGTTAAAACAGTCTTCTTTTTCCGTTCAGTCAACACCCATCGAACAAATTTATTCCAGTATTGAACATCCTGTCTCTTTTTGCAGACATAGCACAGTGTATAGAGGAATATACAATTCAATGCATCCTTTTTTATAGAAACAATAGGATGAATTGTTGCATTTGTTTGTTAGATTTGTTGTAATTGTCGACTGATTATATAGGATTCGAATCCAGGTAAAACAAAAAGTCACATATAAAAAGTCGCAGGAAAAGAAGTCGAAGGGGATTTTGTATGGAGTGGGTTATTGTCTTGATTCCATAAATTAATTGTGACTTTTTTCCTGTGACATTTTTCCTAGCCAAAATTATGAGTTTATTACTAACTTCTTCATGTGACTTTATTACCAGTCGCCTAGGAAGCTCCTCGATGTCAAAGGTGATTGATGGTTGTTATTGTAGATTGACCAAAAAAACCTATGAATAAGAATTTTACATCCATGAACGTCGCATCAAGAAATACTTTATGCATCATGATGCATTTCCATTTCGAAATTTGTGCGAATTGACTATTGTGTTCGAGATTTGACTGTTCGAACGACCGCTGACATGGTAGCATGAAACGCAAGCGGTCGGTCTCAAACTGGCTATCTAGCTGCTTCTCTTGCATTCTTTCTGTCACTGTACAATGAGATAACATCGAAAGTGTGTTTTATCTATACTTATACGGTAATTACCATCATTATGATGGAAATAACGTGAACTTATTGTATTTTTCAAGCAAATATAGTATAATTCCCATTGAAATATTTAGTAGTCAATCAGCAATTAGTTCGTCTCATGACAAAGGACACAGTGTCCAGCCATAAAAAAAGAGATTACGAAGAGAAATAAACATAATAATGTCTTATTGAGATACAGTACAGATGTTACATATGTCCCTATAACCAAGATGTTAAAGCATTAGTTCTAGCAATAAAACTTATTAATGTGTATATAATAAGGTAATATTTCCATGCTGACATATATCAACAGAAGTGCGATGAAATATGCAGTAAATAACTTATTTGATAGTAATCAGAAAATCTGCCTATCATAAATTATATTTGTTGAAAGTCGATATAGAAATAACAGTTTCTTATGTGTCTAATAAACATACCACATTTGAAAGACAAGAAAATGTGTGAAGTTTGATGGGTGTTGATAGAAATCTTAGAAATGTCTTCATCACTTGATCAAAATTTCATGAATCAGCAATAGACGACGTAAACGACAGAGAAAACAAATATAAATAAACAATCTCGTTAATACATAATAACGCCAACGCACAGGGTTGATTTAACATTAGCAGACAGGTTCGTAACAGGTAATTAATCAGAATATGTCGAAATGTGCGCGCCTCTCTCTCTCTCTCTCTCACACTCTCTCTTGCTCTCTCTCTCTCTATCTCAGCTATATATATATATATATATATATATATATATATATATATATAAAATTCGCCATGATAGATCGCTATCCACTACACATTCTTTTTTTTCTCTCTTTGTCTCTCTCCTTGTTTCTTTCTGTGTTCCTTTCTGTGGAAGAGCGTAGGCTCGAAACGTTAAAGACTTTTTCACTTCTCGAGCGTTATACTAATACATCTGTTTGTTTTCTACACCACTTGTCTTCGTCTTTTGTATTTTTTTGTGAATTCTCCATATATATATATATATATATATATATATATATATATATATATATATATATATATATATATATATATATATGTGTGTGTGTGTGTGTGTGTACCATAGTAAGCACATAAATGCGAAACAAAGTGGAAAAAATAGTACTCGCATACCAGAGGTAGAGTAATATGCTTTATTAAAAAGCAGCAGAAATATCACAAAAAACTGTTACTCAGAGTTTCATGTCCCCGTTCGTCGGACAGTTTTGTGTAGAAAACATAAATCCGAAAGAAACACACTCTAATATGTAGAGCAGTATATACTAAAAGTTTGGTATGCCGGTTTATGGGATATTTAGGTTTCCCGTCCTTAAAAAGGTTTAGCTTTATGGTGTATTGTCATATCCCCAAAATCTGTTTGCGCAATATTTCATCTTGTAGTGTCTGCATTTCCTCCTCAATGTATTTGAGAGGCCATGGGCCAACTGGTTTTTGGGATCTGACGATACGCCATATATTTAAACACTTCATGAACGGGAAAACTAAGGTAATCCCATAAACCGGCCTTCCCCATTCTTAGTATATTTGTAACGGTTAAGATTTGTTAGGTACACAATATTATGAAATGTCAGAGTCAGCAGTTGCGACGATAAAAATTTGTTGTTATAAGATGGGAAGTATGAACAATGCATGGATTTTTAAGAAAGTATTTATTTACTGTTACGTGGAACAATACCACACCTCGACGGGCAGGTTATAAAATCCTAGAGCATACGTAAGAAAGATGTGGTAGAATGTTTCTTTGCATAGTTTGGCGTATACGAATTGTTAGTAGTAATCCACAGACAGCGATAGAATGTTGTAAGAGAACAGAATTAGAGCTAGTGAAAGTTGTAGGGTGTGGACGTTGTCTCACAGTTGCTGATAGTAAACTTCATTTCTCCCTCTTGCCAAGGTTCTAGATGGTCAGCCAGACTTCGTTCTCATTGAGTCGTCACCATGTGATTCAAATCGTTGAGTCATCACCGACTGATGACTGAACTGTCTTTTTCTTGCGGGCTCTTGTTTTTATAACTATCCAGAAGGATAGACATATTGAGAAGAATGGATTTAGTTGGTGGTCTTGTTATCTCTATTCTAGCTTTTGGTGAAGTAGAAGAGGTTAGAAAGGGTCCAGTGGTGATGACTTCGGCCTAGCTAAAGGCATCTGGAAAATGTAAAACTGCTGTCAGAAAAAAACCTTTGTTCCACCGTGGGAAACGTTCTGTTGCAGAGTTAATTTAAATTTGGCTATAGTGGATCGAATCCACTTCATGCATGCAAGATCCACTACATATATACATGGAAGTATGTCAAGGTAGAAAATGGTTAAGTAATTTTATTAAAAAAACATTTCAGATATCGATGGCCCCAAATAAGGACCGTATCAGATATTATATATATATATATATATATATATATATATATATATGGTTCAAAAATATTATAAACGCAGAGAACAGTTGAAAGGACAATAGACAGAGTGTATTAGTTTAATGCTAAGGAACAATGGTAGAAGCTTTAACATTTTGAGCCTACACACTTCTACAGAAAAGAATGCGGAGAGAAAACATAACATCTGAACTGATTATTAATATTGCTATGCCTAAGAGAAATCACAACACACACACGCGGATATTTTACATAATTTATTTCGGAGTTTCTATGATAATCTAATTATCTATAAACACTGAACAAGCCAGTATTTCTAACAATATAATTTAAAAACATACATGCTTACTATGGACTTCCGGTAACGCATGCACAATGACCTCTTTCTACACTGGGGCCCTCGCTTCAAGGAAGTTACCATGACCGGACAATAGTTTGTGCTCATGGGCGCAAGTGACGTGTTCGTTTTTGAATTTCTCCTTGGCAAACATTGCATATTCGAACTTCTTTAATACTTCCTTTACTATCTGTATGTGATATAAGCCATTAAAAAATGTTCGTTGCATTTTTCTTATATACTTATTTTCATTAACGGCTTACGTTTTTAGCCTGTTTCAATTACTGACAACGTTTTATGTTGAAACATTTTCGTTAGTTAGATTTACACTTATTATTACAATTTTTATATTTTTTTTCCAGTTAATATTCCTAATTTATTCATAGCTTTTATTCTTAATTTTAAACGCACGTTCTCTTAACTGCTTTGCAATATTTCATCTTATAGTGTCTGCATTTTCAACTGTTTGTATGCTTTACCAGCGTTTAGCTAAGAATATTTCATTGCTTTAAATACGGTAAGTATACATTTCTCTTTTCATCACAAGAAATACTAAGAATACATTGCGATTAAATATATAGATACCGACTTACTTCACTTTCATTTTGTATGCAACGATATTTAATTACATAACTGCATATTATATACAAAAACAACAACACATCTTTCGTTCGGTTTGCATCAAAAGGGAAAAGGATAGCAATGTGAGCGAAGGTGAAGAATACGCACACCACACGTTTTCGAGGTTTAGGGTTAGGGCTACACCGAAAACTAGTGGTGCGCGTATTCTTAACCTCCGCCAATAATATGAAAGACAACGTGCCAATTTTTCACTACACATAAATGCATAGAGGAAAACGGTATTTACGATGATATTCCGTGTAGTAACGAGTACCAACTATATTAAAAAGCATTGAAGTCGGTATATAGTTAATTTAGTACGATCGTTTCACAGTTAAGAGCAAAGAATACTCCATTCTGATCTTCAGCTAAATATTCTAATAAATTTGTTAATGTCTAAATAACTCACGTTACATAATATAGGGATCAGCAAAAGTTGCTTCACCAACATACAGGAAATTTAGAAATAGCAGTTAAATTTACTAATTCTAACTACAATTAAGTCTCTAACAGATAGCGATACTCATGGCTTCGTGCGGTCTCCTTGTTTGATGATGGATTCGCCTTTTCATGAGATGCTATCCATTATTGTTTTCGCTGGATGTTGATATAGACAACCAATGTTTCATAACTTCTGATAATTATACCCACAAATATTTCAGTAGCATGCCTACGCCTGAATGACGAACAAAATGGACCTACAGTCCAAGTTTAGACATGTTTCTCTAGTCTATGAATGTGTTTTATGATCGGAGAGTATGTTGAACAGAACTGCTTTCTAATCCGCTTGCAGTTTGCTTTGGATTGTCCTGGATTGCAGTTTTCAGATGTTCAGTAATAGCTGAAATTAGTTGTCAGATTGAGGTAATCTGTGAAACAAAAATTTCTCGAGAAAAATTGGCGCAACAATCATTGACATGTACGGAAACATAAAGTTTTATTTCCATAGAACCAATATTTCTCGCCGCCTCCAACGTAGAAGAGCCTCTTTAGATTTCACCCAGTATGCAGTTTTTGACAAAGTCTGATCTAAAATAATTTTAAAAGAGTAAAATCGATACAAATTTAACAACTGTCGTATAAGGTAATCTGGTAAGAAAGAATAAATACATTAGGATATTAACATTAATGCTTAGTGTATTGTTTTGAAAAAAAGTACTTTCAAAGTGATCGGTTCAAAAATGCTACATGATACTTTGCCTACCTAATACGTCTCTTAGATATTGTTTTTCAGAAGTGAGTAAAGGTTTAGGAATCTACCAAAAGTATTCACTCAGGCAATGTAAACAATGTTAAAAGCACCATTTTAATACTTTTCATATGAATGAATAAAAATGGAAACATTCTGCTTTAGTTTTTCATTTAAGTATATAACTTCAATATATATATATATATATATATATATATATATATATATATATATATATATATATATATATATATATATATATATATATATATATATATATATATATATATATATATATATTATATATATATATATATATATATATATATAGGTGTTAGTGTATTCTCTGATGTGTGACAGCGTTTGTGTCAGTGTACGCTTGTCCATGTGTTTATTCGTTTATATATATGTATGAATATGCAGTAGTATTCTTTGGTGCAATACACATTTGCAGATGATTTCCAATTGCTACGTAACGGTTACCTTACATAACTACGAAGCGTCCGTATCAAATGCATTCAAAAGGACAATTTTTATGATTATTCCGATGTGGTTATATATGCATATATGCGTGTGTGCATGTGAGTGGTGTGTGGGGGTGGGGAGGCAAAATGGACAGTCAATTAAAAAGAGACAAATTAGCGTTTTCGACACCTGGTATTACATGCTTTCAGTGAAGTTTACAAAGCTGCAAAATTCACTGGAGACGTTTGTCCTGTAAAGTGAGAAGTCACTAGTATTGCAAGAATGGCACAAACATGGTTTTCATGCTTGAAGAAGAGAAAATTTCCATCTCAAGACATTTTATATTCCAGCCGATATGCTTGGTCCAATGAATATCGATGAAACCATCTCGTCCACCAAGATCCAAGTTTGCTCAATAAGGAATTGGTCCAGCAGATAGAATACTTCCATGTTACTGTTGACCGTCATCTTCACCTGATGGTTAGGATCCTAAAACTGAGTGCATGGGTTCCACACGCTATGAAAGAAAGTGAGAAACACCAGCGTTCTTCGATTGTCAACAGTTTGTTCGCTCGACACCAGGGTATGGTGAGCCCAGAGATGTTTTTACTCAGTAGTCACCGGCGACGAAAAAGAGTGTCTTTACTTCAATATAACACCAAGAAAAAATCGGTGACTCCCGAAAAGCAAGCCCATAGTCGAAGCAAGACAGAACCCTATCCATGCAAAACCGGGCTGAAACGAACCGACGGGTGTCACTGCCTGCTTTTTCAACAAGCTAAAACTCGCCACTTTGTCACTAAGTTAATCACAGCTGCTTTCCAATTGATCGATTGAGTAGCGGTATAACCGCATTCTCCTGTTATAACGCATTTTCGATTGTTACCTTTGTCGGTTTCCCTCCAAATGTCTGCTGGGCGTTTTGCTTTTGAAACCGTTACGAAGCGAAACTGAAATCATGGCTTAATAAATCATTCTAGTCAAGACTAGTGATTTCTCATCAAAACACTTGCAAACTATTGGAAAGTTGGCAAGATGGTGTGAACAATGAAGGAGAATATGTTAACTGAATCGTTAAAATTGATTTTAAAAAATGATTAAAATAAATGGAAAACAGAATTTGTCTGGGGAAGCTCATATATTCATACGTACATATAGAGATACACACACGCATATATATATATATATATATATGTGTGTGTGTGTGTGTGTGTGTGTGTGTGTGTGTGTGTGTGTATGTTTGTATATAAATATATACATATATATTCATATATATAAGCATATATGGCTACAGGACGTCACAAACTGTGCAAACAACATGAACTAGGTAAACAACGGCATAGAAAATGGAAAACATGTAAACATAGAGAAAGAACCCTTCATCAGTTGTCGGCTGTCTATCCTTTCGAGTATTCATATATATATATATATATATATATATATATATATATATATATATATATATATATATATGTGTGTGTGTGTGTGTGTGTGTGTGTGTATATGTATATATATATATATATATATATATATATATATATATATATATATGGGAGAATATACAAAAAATAACAACAGACGAGGACAGGTGGTGTAAATAACAAAAGTATATATTAGTATGACGCTCGGGAATACGGAAAGTCTTTGACGTTTCGAGCTACGCTCTTCAACAGAAAGAATACGGAGACAAGGAGAAAAACACGGAGAAATATATATATATATATATATATGTATATATAGATGTATAGATATGTAGGTAAAATATGTATCCCATTCTTGGATATACTAATTAAAAAAGTAAACCTAAAAATAGAAACGGACATATTTTACAAAACCACAGACGCCAAACAATATCTACTATTTGATTCATGCCACCCAAGACACACCAAGACAAACATCCCCTTCAACCTTGCAAGAAGAATATGCACAATAGTGTCAGAAAAAAATACTAGAGACTACAGACTACAAGAACTCAAAAACACACTAATTGACAGACACTACCCAGTTCAACTCATAGAGGAAGGAATCAGACGTGCATCACACATTTACATAGAAAACTTAAGAAAAGTTAAACACAGCAACACACATTCTCCGAAAATACTACCGTACATATCCACATACAACCCCAGAAACAAAGAAGCCTTCACCGTCATCACCCAAAACATACCAATGCTACATAAGGACCCCAAATTGAAGGAAATTTTACACACACACAAAATCATCAAAAGCCACAAACAACCAAAATCACTGAAAAAGATCCTCACAAAGGCAAAATTACTTTCCGAAACAACAGATACGAAAGTATACAAATGTGGTCGACCAAATTGTGCAACATGCCCAAACATTCTAGAAAGTTCAGAATTCCTCTTCAAAGAGGGACACAAATTCAAAGTTAAATCTAACTTTACTTGTGCCTCACAAAATCTTATTTATGTAATAAGATGTTCGGGCTGCCACGAGAACTACATAGGGTCTACAGGGTTATCGCTCAGACGTAGATGCACTCTGCACCGCCAGCAGATTGCACACCCAGAATACCGAATGATACCTTTTAGTGATCATATTGAAAAATGCGCAAAACAAATGCTACCACAATTTATAATTTTTCCTTTTTATCAATGTGCCATTAAAACACCAACACAGATTAGATTAAATAAGGAAACATTTTTCATTCAAAAATACAAACCCAAACTTAACCATTGCTAACACATTTAAATAAGGAAATTCATCACCCCACTAGGAAAAAAAGGGGGGGGATATAGAACAAAACCATGGTAAATTAATCAAATTCTACCACCTCCTAGATTTCGATTATCTCCCCTATACCGGAAGAAATCCCTAATTACCTCCCCCATTCTAGAACTCTTCTTTCTCAGACTGGAACGAACACGACACAATGAAGTAGAGAAATTTGAAAAGACAACGCGAAACCGGTTATTTCTCAAAATACAATGTTTATATACCAAAAAGATTTTATAACATTTTTCTAACATTTTTCTTACATTTTTCTGACATAATTTAAATATATACTTTAACCATGTAACACAAGCCTTCTGTAGTTTTTTCACTCTTATTATCTTTTACACATCCAACCACGTGCTTTCACATACCAACTTTCTCATACATATATATATGTATATATATATATATATATATATATATATATATATATATATATATATATATGTGTGTGTGTGTGTGTGTACATACATATATATATAAGTATATATGTATGTATATAATTAAATATATAACAATCCAAACTTAAATGTATATACACACACACGCACATACACATACACACATTATGTTTTTTTTTATGTCTGCGTTGTATTTATAAGTTTACATGTAATTCTTATTTTCTTCCATTTATTCTCATATTATCAGTTGTGCTATTGTCGATATTGTTGTCAACTATTGATTCTGGAAGAATATTAGATTAAACCTGACAAGAAATTATGTTGACGAGAAAATAAATTCTACATGGCAAACACAAAAGTAACGTTACTGATCAGCTTTTATTAACTGTGTTAAACGTTAAATTATTTTTCTGCAGAAATTACGTGTTTTTTTTTTCCTTTTTCTTCAATTGTAACGAAAATAATACAAACATATTGGAATATCAAAAGTTATGTTTGCGAAATAACTGCTGTACATCCTACCACATCCCTAGTGTTTTAACGAGGTCATAATTCAATTACACATTGTTAATTTTATTGAATTTCAAACAAGCTAATCCCGACCATCTGTCAACCAACTACTAATCAATCGAAAAGAAATATCAAGAACAATTATTGTTTTCTTATTGTTTTTCCATTATCTTATCATGAGGGACTGAACATGAAATTAATTTCTGTCTTCTTTGGAAAACTTCTATAGAAACGTCATTTTGTTAAAGTTTCTCTTCATATTTTGGTACACAGAATGCGTTTCCTGAGTTAGTTCGCATTCGTTAAAACATTAAATGCATAGATATATGTTTGCTTGAAATTTCTCTGCTTTGAAAAGTAAAGGTCTGTAAAACATATATCGAAAATAGGAATTATGGAATATCAATTGAGCAAAGGTTATGAATAAGTATATATAACTGTATTGATAACTATACGTATTAAAACTTGGTACGTAATTAGTTTCCATTAATATGCTTTCATACTCTTCTGAAATTTTACATCAGGAGATGAGGCCAATATACCTATCAGCACATTTGTATATCAGCTTATATTATCTTTAACAAAATAGTCATTAACATTTTGGCTTTGACAGAGGTTGGTTATTAGAAATATCATCAGCAACACTGAATAATATATTTTACTCCAGTGTGTCTCGTGAATACGTGCTAACTCCATTTCCCAGCCTTCTTTTATAAAGGTGGCCTCTTCAAAAGGATATGAATAAACTTTGTGTATTTATGAGCCTTAACAGTCTTATTTCAAATCCCAAAAATCTCTAGCACAAACGCCAGTTGTTATAAATGCTTTCTTATTTTATTCTCGTGTTCTCTCGTTCGATCGAGAGTAACTGTGGCCATATATATATATATATGTATGTATGTATGTATGTATATATATATATATATATATATATATATATATATATATATATATATATATATATATATATATATATATATATATATATATATATATATATATATATATATATATATATATATATATATATATATATATATAAGCGCAGGAGTGGCTGTGTGGTAAGTAGCTTGCTTACCAAACACATGGTTCTGGGTTCATCCCATTGCGTGGCACCTTGGGCAAGTGTCTTCTACTATAGCCTCGGGCCGACAAAAGCCTTGTGAGTGGATTTGGTAGACGGAAACTGAAAGAAGCCCGTCGTATATATGTATATATATATATATGTATGTGTGTGTGTGTGTGTGTGTGTGTGCGTGTGTGTGTGCGTGTGTCTGTGTATGTATGTTTGTGTGTCTGTGTTTGTCGCCACAACATCGCTTGACAACCGATGCTGGTGTGTTTACGTCCCCGTATCTTAGCAGTTCGGTATAAGAGACCGTTAGAATAAGTACTAGGCTTCCAAAGAATAAGTCCTGGGGTCGATTTGCTCGACTAAAGGCGGTGCTCCAGCATGGCCACAGTCAAACGACTGAAACAAGTTAAAGAATATATATATATATATATATATATATATATATATATATATATATATATATATATATATATATATATATATATATATGTTACATATATATATTCTATCACTTCCAGCTGTTTTAATGAATCTAATACTGTATTAATCAAATAGGTTGTCTTCTTTAAAAGTTAGGATGAAAGTACGGGAATATTTGGCTGTTATTCCAACAAATGATATATTTCCCTCGTTGATCCAAATGCACATGTTATTCTCTTTTACTTTTAAGCCTGGTATTTATTATTTTGTTGTTTCCTTATGCCGAACTGATAGTTTTTAAGGTACATAAAGAAACCAGCACCAGTTGTCAAGCAGTGTTGGGGTCAAACACAAAGACACACACACACATATTTGACGCAGCATGAAGAAGACCGATAGTGTCATCAAACGCATGCACTGGAAGGCTATCTTCCACGAGAATACATCCACCACCACATCTACGGATAAGTTTGGCTTCAAATCCCGAAAGTACTTCCTACGTATGAGAGACCTTGAGAACTTCAAGACTGATCTATGAAACATTATAAAGAAGGTAAAGTTTTGCATTATTCTAACCCCTTTCTGAAATCCTTTAATGACCATATGACCAATATTAAGCAATCCCCGAACTACACGCCTTCGCAGACATAACAAAGACCCATAATCCCACACACAATGACATAAATACAAAAGCAAAGGAGCTAGCTACCCTTCTTAATAGAGAGAATCACGTGGACTGCCTCGCCACGCGAACCTCCTACTACACTTAACCTATTAAGTCCCAGAATACTTAAATTTCTAAATATTACATTAAAATGTTTAAAGATGATTGAAAATAGGCTAAAATGTAAAAAATAATTATTAAAACTCGCGGGTCACTATCTCGCAGTAAATTTGGCGTATAAACAAGACACAAACGCTATATATTTTCGAACAATAATATTTAAATTACGCTGCAGGCAACGTCGACAAATATATGAATTCTACAACCTCAGTCTCAAAACTCTTTTAGTATAACAAAATGCCAGTATCTAATCAAAATTTTAGGCCTTTTAATTTGAGAACTTTTATAGTCGGATGTATCCGATTGTTTAAACATTTTGTCAAATATATCCGAATGATTAATCCGATTGGTTCATTCGAATGGTTAATCCGATTGATTAATCTGATTGGTCAATACGATTGGTTAATCCGATCGCTTAAGTGTCAATAACTGAGGAGAGAACCTTCAGCACATGAACTTTCGAAGCTTGTATCTCGAAGATCACTGTGATAATCACTGAAAATTATTCCCAGATTCTAGTAGAATAGTGCAGAAAGCGCATGCCAAGAATTTAGGCTTTGACATATCGTTCTGAGAAAACATGCAAATACATTGAGATATTTTTGATTATTATTGATTTTTAATGACATTTGTCATTTGGCTACTTTAGAATTTCTCCAAGTCCCGATGAGCTGTGATTTCTCTGCACCCTTACGGAAATTTTGCAGCAGCGGCTTATCTTCACTGATACAAATGTCAATAAGTATTTGTCCCGCAAAAATAACTGTCAAATTTCTGAAACTGAACGGTCCTTATTGAGGCTGCGATGCGTTAAATAAGTAATGATTTCCGAGGTATTTGTCCAACATAGAAAAGCTTATTCCAGAATTATACGACTTTTAGTATTCTAAAAGCTGACTCGTCTTTTTGGGGAATTTTCCAAATATTACTTGAAATCGTCTGTCTGCATGGCACTCATACTATCGGGGTCTCTGATTCAACCAGTCACAACAGCATTCATTTTGTTTTGTGTGCGTAATACAGTCAGCATGATTGTTCCAGTAGGTGTTGACTAAGGTATGTGTAGACACTTGGGGTAATACAGGGTTCAAGTAATAAGACAGAGGCGTTTTAAAAATAATGGTCAAAGTGTTGACATGAAAATGAACACTTTGTGAATCTCCCATTGACGTTGTTTTGTTGCCAACTTAGCAGTGTTTCCGTGTATCACCTTGAAATTCAGCATAACGCACATTCTGTTGTGTCGAACTCTGTTAAAGGTTACTTTGATGGTCAAAGCTATCGGACATTCTTTCTTGTTCCGCTCAAGTTTATACAGGGCAGCAAGAAGTTAGTTGGAAGATTTGCTGCCCTGTGTTATGGACTGAAACCGAATTGCGTATTGCACACGAATTTTTTTTGATGCAATTTAGGTGCAATTTACTTCTTCACTGCAACAGGTAAATTTAGATTTCATTTCAGATTGTGACCCATAGAAGAGTTAAATTTATCTCTAGTAACATATTACTGTACTGCTATCATTATACTGATATATAACTTCCAAGAGTAACTTATAGTCCTTTGACAATGAAGGATTTTCATTAATTGTAATTATTTCACCTAAACCTGGAGAAATGACCGCATGCAACGTATCTAAATATATATACAAACGATATATTTTGCATGATATTCCATCATTTTTGTCTATACTTTGAATGATAAATTAGGTAATGTTTTCTTGCGTGCAAAACTAGTTTCTTATCAGAAAAGTAAAATATCTAAAGAACAGACATTTGTGTATGTAAATACTTGTACATATGCTTGGTAATTCTTGCTTAGATAAGTACACTGAACAAGATTTTGCTTATAAGCTCATAATGTAATCAAAATATTACTAAAGCTGTCGTCCGTATTTGACTTATACGTAGCAGCAAGAAGATAGTTGGAAGATTTGCCGCAGTGTTATAAACTGAAACTGAACTACGTATTGCACACGAAGATTATTAGTATTTACCAATAATATTCGTGTGTAATACACAGTCATTTGAGTGAGTTAAATTTTCCTAGACTACAAAAATTATTTCAAATGAAAACTTATTTTTATTTGTCATAAACTATGCTAATAGGTTAGAGTAGTTCTAATATAATAAAAACGATATTTAAAAGTTTTCTTTATATAAAATGTTGTTTCTGAAAACTCATAAAGGTAGATGTAGATCAAAGTATATCTCACAGCTATATTAGATATGATCATGTCAGAGTTCATGCATAATTCACTGCTAAATTTTACGCTTTCAATAACCTCATGAAATATAGAATTGAAACATGGTTCAGTAATTCTGTCACGTGTGCCTAAACAACAATCACTTTTTGCTATGACTAACAACGGCAGTCCATTTGTATTTAGTTAAGATGTTAATGTGTACAAGAGCAACCGATATCTATCAAGTTGGCGTACAATATATGCAAAGACATTTTTCATTCGTGTTTCAAAAACTGGTATGGTTAAAAGATCAACAACCTCGCCTTCCAGTGCTTTGTACACGCACCCCCACTGTCTCTCTCTCTCTCTCTCTCTCTCTCTCTCTCTCTCTCTCTCTCTCTCTCTCTCTCTCTCTCTCATGAAATCGATGTTCAGCTTTATATAGTTTTATTTTCACTTCTAAATTGTAATGACTTACTGTTATATGATTTATTCAAAGACGAAAAAAGATGCCCAACATTTATATAAGACAGGGTAACTTTGTACAATTCGTGTGTATATTATAACTTCCGTCAATCTAAATATCGTAAATTAGAAATGAGTAACTACTGGTATAAGAATCTATAGAAAAACTTACAAAGCACTGCTATTCTTTGAATTTCGGAAACATTGTAATTTAACCCTCTATTTATTTAACTATGAATAAGTACCACCATAGATCATCATGAAGACTACTAATTGTGATTATCTGTCGTCTGACGAAATACCTTTTACTTATCAATGAGAAAACTGAAGCGCCGTCTAAATGTCCTGTAATCACGTGTTCATGAGCGATAGTAACTTAGGTTCTAAACATTAAACTATCTAACATTTCTGGCATTATATAAACATAATTTTGAAGAATCTATAAAAAAAATTGGCTGGTCTAGCGAAGAGAGGTTCAAATTGTGCTAAAGACAGGTCCTCTCCAATCAATAAGATTGATGTTTTTGATGCTCGGCATGAACATGTTTTGTAAATTAAACCATTTCTTTGGTTTACTTGCTACAGTAAGAGTGACACAATAAGCAGAGGTATAAAAGGCTTATGAAAAAAGAAAAACGCAAAAATCACAAAATTCGTTGCACCGAACTATCACCATTAATATATAAAGTATATAAATCTTCTAAAATTAAATAAGTCCTCATCAATACGAAACAGAAATCTACACAACCCATTTACAGATAATGTAAGACATTATAACAACCTGTTTCCGAAATGTAATCTGAAATATCTATAACTCTGTATATCATTAAATATACAAGCACACGTTTTGAAAACTGCATTAATGAAATTTAAAGTTTGCTTCTATCTTAATGTTACCTGAACAACAAAATAAATGCATATATCACAAGTAGAATCTACAATAAATGAAAAGGAGTAAACTATATATGGACAATTGTAGAAATAGTATAAGGTGAGCTGGCTGAATTGTTAGTAGACCAAACAAAACACTTGGCGGCATTTTGTGCGTCTTTACGTTCTGAGTTCAAGTTCTGCCGAGGTCGATTTTTTGGGGTCGATAAAATAAGTACCAGTCATATACTGGGGTCAATGTTATCGACTAGACTCTTCCCTAAGAATTTTCAGGCCGTGTGCCTATAGTAGGAACAATTATATTCGTCTAGTTTATGTTAGAGTAATACTTGTTTGTCGCAAAGTTTTCAAAAAGTTGGAAGGATTGCTTTGCATCAAAGACCATATTCACGAAGAAACTATTTGTGATCGGATATATTTACTTGAAAATAGAAGGAGATGCTATACAATACCACAGAGATTTCTAGTTACAATGTAGAAGCACAACATGCAATAATCTTGAGTGCACTTACAGATCACAAATGAAGTGGGACTTCATAGATACCTTCCAGATAAATGAAGTTAGCTTTCGGTGGATAACACACTACCTCTCTTTTAGAAATATTCTCCTTAAAACAACTGCAGCAAACTATAGTCTCCCAATTTCTTTTGGACGTTGAAATGGTTATTAAGGATGAACCACTTTTTCAACTTTTCAAAAACTTCAGACGCCTCTCAGAAACAGCATCTGTGAAGCGCATCAAGTCTTTGCAAGGTCCGAAAAAAATGAACGTTGTAAATAAGCATTTTAGATTCTAAAATAAGATTTTTATCAATTTAATTGATTTCAAATGCTCAAAGGGGATTTCAAGTACTCTTCATGATAAAATTAGTTTAGAATTTTCTACCATGTGTTATTTTCCTAATATATATATTATTGATATTATCAGTTAATTGAACGCCATACATCCATTTCCAAGTACGTTTACTTAACTCGTTTGGTGCGACTCTACTTTTACTGTTTTCTCCCTCTATTCTTCTCTATTTCCCTTTTTCTTCCCCTCACCGTTTTATATTTGTCTTTCTATTTCTCTCACTCTCTCTCTCTCTCTCTCTCTCACTCTCTCTCTCTCTCTCTCTCTCTCTCTCTCTCTCTCTCGTTGCTCACATGTTACCATTGCCCATCTTTCTTTTTCTCACGTAACCATCTTTCTTTTCCTGCACGGACGTTCAATGGACTGAACATTTTCTTTCTCTCTTCTGTATTTTTACTTTTCAATGAAAATATTTCTTCCAGCGGTCATTATTTTCCGCTCATTCTGGTCTAACGACCCTCCATGTTTTATTCGTTCGGTTACCTAGTATGTCTCCACTGTCCTGTTTTTGTTCCAAAGTTTCACCCTCCATTAACCCTAAATTTCATTTTGGAATTTATGGAAGCAACTGTCATATTGTCGTCGATTGCTCGAAATGAAGATTAGGCAGACAGCCGACAACTGATGAAGGGTCGTTCCCTGTGTTTACTTGTCCTGTTTTCCACTTTTTCTCTCCTTGTTTGCGCATTTAACTCGTTTGTTTTCGTATTTTATATTCTTTACACAACTGGTGACGTCCTGTAACCATATATGCATATACATATTTATATTATTTATATTATTATTGAATTGAACGCCACGCGTCCATTTCTAAGTATACACACACACACACACACATATATATATATATATATATATATATATATATATATATATATATATATATATAAAGAAATTATGAACTTCGAGACAACATGAAATAATTCAGTTTTGGAATGGTGGATCTCGGACCTCGAGCCTATAAATACTACAGTGTACGTATGAAGTGAAGAAAACCATTTTTTTCTCTCAAAAAGTCTTCTTATTAGATAAAAGTTGTCAGAATGAGAAATTTAGAATACGATAAAATAGAAGGACACTTTCAAGAAATGCGCACCTGTACGTAATGTAAATACATATGTATGTGTGATGATGCAAGAAAGAGAGAAAATATTACTCCAGTCACCTTGTTTCCTGATGATGAATCTGTATCCTCAAACATTTCATAATGTATACCCAATCCTGATTGTCATATTCTCAGGATTTTGTTATTGGTTTTTACATAAAGTTTCATGGAAATCCAAGTCGTAGGAAAAGGTAAACTAACAAATTCAACGTACTACATCTGTTTCAGGCTTTTGATTTTACAGCAGAGATCCTCGCCTTACTGAAACACACACACGCACATACATGCCCACATACCACACATACATATATAAGTACATGCATATTTATTGAGATACATACAGATTTGTGTGTGGGTGTTTGCGTGAGTGTGTGTATGTGTGTTGTGGTGTGCATAAGCATTATTAATTTTCGTAATTGTAGAAACTTGTTTAATTGGACAATACGAAGAGGAAGTATTTCAAATGTGTCGGGAGGTTATTCACTCCAATTTCTGAAAAATCAGTTGAACAGATAAAATCTAGACTTTAGTTTAGTGAGTCTTACGCTCTTTTCCTATGGCAATCTGCATCTCACTTCCCTTCCTCTTCCTTTCTATTCTACGTTTCGTGTTCATTCTTCCTTAGCTTCACTTCTATTCCTCGCCTTTTCTCTAGATTGTTGTAGTTGAGAGAAAACTTAATAAGGAATGTATAAACAGTAGCTGTGGAGGCATTGAAATTTGTTTGGAAATAAATTTAAAATGGCGGCTAAGATAAATATAGAATTGTGGTGCATTAGGAAAGAAAAGCAAGACAATGTGTGCAATGTAATATTACTCGAGAATAAAAACGAGAATGAGGTGCGGAAAAATCGAGATATCGATAAATAATGCAAATAAAACGAAGGGGCAAATTCAATTAAGCAAGAAATGCGTAATTTAATTTAATGTCTAATGTTCTGCGAGTTTACGTGACTGATCATTATTACTACGATCTTGTGAAACCGAAGAGAATTATAAGTGCAGGACATTTGAATAGACGGATATTTTAGAGCTGAACGTCGTACACATGTGCATTATAACAGATTGTATGAAGAGAAAAATTAGCCTTTATTTCTATATTTTTCAAATTTAAAATTCATTTTCTTTATTTCATTATTCAATTACATTTTTATGAATTGTATATTCAAAATGACAAAGCAATGAGACCAGTTTATTCAACATTGATTTCTGCTATTTTCATGTTTATGCGGTGAATCGATGTCGATGCAATAACTGCCAAACTCGCAGTTTCAAGTTAGTTCAGCATACCTCGTTTTCTGTTTTCATTTCTTTAGTTCTTAAATTTACTTGTGCATGTAGTATATAATAAATACTTCGAGTGATTTAACTACCTATTTAAAAATAACAAATTACACAATAATAATAGTTTTTATTTTTTCAATTATTATCGAATAGCTTTCTTTCTGATTCGCGCTACGGTTACTTGTAGCTGTTAAACCTCAAGTCGGCCTTGATCGATAGTTTCAGATTTAGTGGAATTTTGCTTCTATAACTTCGACGTTATACAATCGGTCTAGGTTTTCTATCTGACTCACAAACCAATAACTTTAGAATAACTAATATCTGGAGCCATATGTTTTAGATTAAGATGTTTAAATTAGTTCTATATTTAGGCCTAATTAATGAAATATACAGAACGCCATAAGAAAAACAATTTTGTGTTTTGGTGAAAACCATTCCTTATATGAAGATAGAATAGCTTTTCAGTATGACAATCATACGTTATTTTAGATGAGATTGTGTGAAGACAAGAACATCCCATCAAGACTGCCTGATAACGTTGACATATAAAAATACCACATGCACAGAACACACGAGAATATTCTCCTTGTCTTAGATAAAAATCATCTAATGCCACTGATGTTTTGTTGCTGTCTTAAAATTATCTGTTGTTAACCCTCAGATGGTGCGGTGGGGTATCTCATACCCCAGGTGATGTTTGTACATATGTATCTTACATCTGGCAGCGTTGATGGTGCTTTCCATCCATGTAAATTCTTGGAACACTCCACTGAGTTAATGAACAACTCTACTCAATGACTTCCTGAGTGATGACAAGTGCACACATACGTGTTATTTGTGTCTGGGGTTGTGCATACCCCACCATCACATTCACTGTACTATTTATCGACAGGTACATTTTTGCTTCCTTTTCTTTATTATTATTATTTAATTTTCTTATTTATTTCTCTATCTGACAGGTTGATTATTTCTCGAATAAACTTATATACTATTGTCAACTGACCAACGTTTTTCTGTTTTGTTATTAAATGGTTTTAAATGCCATAAAAGTGAGAAGTCTTTCCTTTCAGGACTACGAAAAACAAAATGGAAAACTTAAGAGAGATGGTTGAGAGAGAATTAGACATAGAAGAATCAGGATCATTTCTTCATGAAGAACCAGACGAAGAGGAAGCTGAAGGGGAAGAAGAGAGTATAGCTGAGGAAAGAACAACAGATGAGGTATAAATGATAGATGAAGTGGGAGGAACTGAAGCAGATGGCATGTTGCAGACTTCATCAGATGATCTTTTAGAAGTAACAAATGAAGTTAACGATGAAGGTGAACTGCAGGCTACCAGGACACAGAAAAATAGTTTATAGGCAAGAATAATAAATCTATCTGGAAAGAAGTTCTCTCATGTCTTCCACGGCGTATACATGCACGCAACATACACCAGGATTCACCAGGGCCAAGAGGAGCAGCAAAACATGTGTATGCTGCAAAGAACTGCTGGTCTTTGTTTCACACACAAGAACTTCTGAATGAATTAGTAGCTTGCACTCATATTTACATTGACAGTAAACAAGGAAAATAACAAGATATGTCAAATGTGACATATACTAACGAAAGAGAAGATGAAAGCTGCAGTATCACTGCTTTATCTGTTAGGAGGTTTTAGAGCTGGTTGAATGAATATAGATGTTTTGGCAACCAATGGTACAGAAATTGAAATTGTTCCAGCAACTATGTCTTTGCAGCGATTTCGTTTCCTGCTGTGCTCTATGAGCTTTCATGACATCTACACCCGGGTTGAAAGGAGGCTAGAAGATAAGTTTGCACCTTTTAGAAAGTTCTTTGAGAAATTTGTTAATAATTGTATCGCCAGTTATTATGTAGTTGAAATCTTGGCTGCTTTTAGAGGGAACTGTCCATTCAGGGTCTACGTCCCTAGTATACCACCAAAATATGGCATAAAGATATTTATTTTGGCAGATGCTAAAACTTTCTTACGTATGGAGGTGTACTTGGGGAAACAAACAGAAGGCCCTTCTATAATAGATAATTCAGGAGCATCAGTGGTAAAACGCTTGGCGTCACATATAAATGGGTCTGGAAGAAATATTACAAATTGGTTTACAAGTTACAGACTCGCAGTTGATCTCTTGAAGAACAATAGAATAACATTAGTTGGCACTCTGAGAAAGAACAAGACAGAACATCCCCCTCAGTTTGTTGCCACAAGAGGCAGAACTGAATATACTAGCTCGTTTGGTTTCCAGAAGGACGTTACACTGACCTCATATGTTATAAAGAAAGGTAAAAATGTTGTCCTACTGAGCACAATGCATCATGATGCTGCAATTGATGAAAGTACAAAAAAAGCAAGAACACCAGAGATAACTACCTTCTACAATGATACTAAAGGAGGGATAGGCACTGCGGATCAGTTGCGTTCCATCTACAATTTTTCCAGAAATACTCAACATTAGCCAGTTACAGTTTTCTAAATCATACTCAATTTTGCAGGAATAAATGCATATAATATATTCACGGCTATCTCAAACAGCTATCAGGCGCTGAAAGTTTCTGAGGGAATTGGGACTCAAGTTGGTGGAGGATCATACCAATCATCGTAAGACACTCTTATTTGAGGAAAAACTTGAAAAGGAACTTCAACATTTCTCAGAATCTAACAAATTACCTCCAAAACGTCGTGAAGATTCCATACAAAGAAGCTCGTTGTGCTCCAGGTGAAAAGTTTGTGAGACAAGAAATTGCTGCCAGAAGTGCTATAAGTCCATCTGCTTGGAACATGCTATGCACATTTGCATTGATTGATTTGCTCAGAGTGATGAGGAATATTGTGCAAGCAATGAGTAAATAGTTAATATGAAAGGAGCACTCTCTCCACCAAAAAATAGTTTTAGTTTGACCTTCATTTTCAAAGAGTGCTAGGTTGTTTTTGCTTATATGTTAAATAAATGCATTGTATTAGAATATGTTTTTTGGTAATATGATTGTTTAAGAACACGTCTAAAATAACAAGTACTAAAACTAGCTAAAACTACCGCACTGATCATGAAAAATAAAGATCCGCACCACCGGAGGGTTAAGAAAATTGTTCTTACCCATCGTACAAGGACAGACATCAGAACCCTTGTATTTGTCATAAGTGTGTAACACACCGTGATCAATTTGCTTATATTTCATCAGCAATCAAGTGAAGAAACATATATTAATTGTGCGAAATACTTCAACTGTATTCAGAAGAAGGAATACAACGCAACGTTTTTGATATCAATAAATATTTATAAACCACAATGAAATTCCGTCCCTGCTAAATCGTAACATTTTATACGAGATATATATATATATAAAGCAGACAACTAATATATTTCGATGTTCAATAGCCAACAAATATACTATTGAGTGTACAGGCTCAACGAGTATATTAATAAAGGTTAAGGATAGTCTGGCCTCAGTCGCAACGTAATTCATTGGAAAACTTAAATCGTTATGTTGTTGTTATTTTTGTTGATTCGCGGTGATGATGCTTTTACTTTTGTGATAATTTAGTCTTAGATCAACCATCGTACTCAAGCCTATAATCAAACGCGTAGTCATATTTTTCAGGTGATGTATTTATAGAAGACCTTTCAAGTTTTATGATTAAACGATGTGATTTTGAGGGAGTTATTCTGTAATGTGTAATAGCACAAACGACTGTGAATAGCTCACAACTCCATCGAAAAAATGTTCTACATCTTTGTCACTGATAAGTCTAAATTATTTACTAGATATTGACGTTAATTTGAATTACCATACGGAACTTCTTTTATATTATAATAGAATATTGATTGAATAAACATGATATTAATTTAGAAAAAAAAAAGACAAAGAAAAGGAACAAGAAATATCATATCCTACATTAAATTTAATTATGGAAAATTTAGAGACTCCTCCAAAGTGCTATATTAGTTTTACTATATAACCTTCTTCAAAACAAAAAGGTTTCTTCTGCAAAATTCTATAAAACCTCCTGGTAATAATGCAACATTACGCGACAACGCTAACGAAGTGCTTGCAACTGATTAGAGCCTTGGGGGAGTTATTCATCCCTCACATGATAAAAATTAATTAAATTTGATTAGACTGTAAAATATTTATATTAGCGAATTTTACATGGGAGAGTTAGGATTGGTAATAATTCACTTTAGTTTCAATTCTTGACGGAAGATTTATCTTCTGGATTTCTATGAAGTATAGAGGGGAGAATAGTAAACTCCAGAGTAGACTTGTGTAAAATACAAACGGTTTCTATCAGTTTACTAGTTCTAAGAACGATGTTTACCTTACAATTTTATAACTTATAAGAGATCAAGTAAGAAATTGTAAAATGTGCGAAGGGAGAAGCTTGAAGAGGATTGCTCGACCAACTTAATGTAGCTGTCAGGACCTCCTCCGATGCCAAATACATTTATAAAGAGAACAGAGTTATTGTTCAGGAAGAAATTATAAAGTGTTACAGTTCGTGACGAAAAATTTAGTGTAGATTTTGAGAGGTGATATACAGAGAGTGATACGTAAAAAAGATATCTTTCAGTGTTAAGACATCAGAATCTGATTTCTGAAAATATTAGTTGCTAATTCAAGTAAGTTGAACAATCTTGTACATGATCTTTTGCTGTCTTGCGGTAGTGTTGAAATGCAATTTCGAAAGTTTAAAAACTTTTAACTTAGAAGTGCAGCATCTTCAAAACATTAAGTAAAACTAAACATCATAATTTCAAGAAATATATATAATATTGCCAAATTCTGTGATGTAAATTTGCGTCAATGGTATTTTCATACCACACGACAATACTTAATATGTCGTACATATTCAACCAATAATTTGGTTCTGTGGAGCAAAGTTTTCTTTATATTTAATTCAAATCTAATATTAATGCACACTCAGTTTCTCTCTCTCACCTCCGCTCTCTCGTCACTTTCTCCTCTCTCTTCTCTCTCTCTCTCTCTTTCTCTTTCTGGCACATCCACCACACGTGTACACATACAGACACATGCGTACACACACACTGATTCACATACACGTGCGACAAACTTCTATGCACAAACACGCAAACATACATCAGAGATAAAGCGACGCAAAGATTTAAGGAATGACAAAAATTTGATTTATATCGACCTGCCAGACTACGGAGCGTCGACGGAAAATCGATTTAGATGCTGTCTAAAGAAGTCTGGTCTCTATGTCAAAATAGCAAATCGTGGTTATAGTTTTAAGACAATGTCTGTGCTTTGGTCGTCACAACGGCACACAGGAGATCTACTATTTTAACTACAATCCATTGTGTGCAATCAGAGAACAAATCACAATGCCATTTATTAACTGTAAAACAGAAATGCATATATCAGATCGTCAAATAGGAAGTTACATGTAAGTTTAGACAATTTTACAAACCAACAACTTCCAGGGAATTATCCTAGCATGTTGATGTGCCAAAAAATACAGACACGTATAAGACAGAAAGATGCTGAAACCTTCAAGTTGTGAAGACACACTTCATCAAAAATGAGAAAGTTACTCTTAGCAGCAGAGGAGTGCTTCCACTTGGTTTCTTGTGTACAAATTCCAATTTACTGGATTCCTCCCCTTTCTCAAGTTTTACTGATATTGCATAGTTTTATGATATTATTATGCTACATTTAGCACGTGAGTCTAAAACGTACAACGCTGACACGCACGCACGCACACACACACACACACACACACACACACACACACGCACACACACACACACACATACACACACACACAAACACACACGTATGGTGAGGTGCAATATACATAAAAATGGTTTGTATGTGCATTTGATTGATAATTATAATTCACATGTGGTATACCTGACGAAAAAGAAAATATCAGATATGAATGGAAATAACAAAATATGAAATGAATAACAAAGAAAATTCAATTCATGAGAAACATAGCTGGCCTGTTATACCAGGTAACAATGATAGTAATAACCCTTTGTACTATAGGCACAAGGCTTGGTAATTTCGGTTTACATCGACCCCATTTCTCAACTGGCACATATTTTGTCGACTCGGAAGTGATGAAGGCCACAGTCAATCTCAGGGGAATTTCAACTCAGAACACATCGACGGAGGGAATAACGGTAAGCAATTTTGCTCGATTGTTTTCGGATTTTGGCACAAGGAAATGGGGGATAGGTTGATTACATTGACCCCTGTGCTCAACTGGTACATATTCTATCAACCTCGAAAGGATGAAAGCAAAGTCATCCTTCGCAGAATTTGAACTTAGAACATAATGACAGACGAAATGCCGCTAAGCATTTGCCCGGAACGCTAACGAATCTGCCAGCTTGCCGCCTTCACAATTACAGTAACAATAACAATTTACATTTAAAAAAATGTATAGAATGAATGTCATTACTATCAATATTTTACGAGGTCTGATCAATAAGTATCCGGACTACACACGCTACACACCTTCCCTTCAAGCACTACTGTAAACAGCGGAATTAAGCTAGAACATTGAAACCTAGTGCCCATGGACAGCAGAGTTCTGCGTGCTCCAGCCTTGTTACTATGACAACAGTCCGGATACTTATTGATCAAACCATGTACTTTAACCCTCATTGGAACCAACCAGCAATTAATTATGATAATGATTTTATTCAACATATTCTCGTCTCAGATTAACTCACTTATTGCAGCGGTCCTTCAGTTTTAGTAAGACCTGTAAAAGAACTTGGAAGGTTGGGCCTCCAACCAGGCCTTTCACAATATCTTGGAGTTCCTGTTCTAAACGACCAGTCCTAAAGCTTTTCTCATGCACCCTGTTGTGGGTACAATTCGACGAGAGGTCACGGTACCGGTCATACCGACATCTGGTTAGAATGGTACAAGAAAAAAAAAATCACAAAACGGATTCTTCAAGCCGAGTCAATTCTAGGAAATATCGGGGAAAACCAAGACCGAATTGGTTGGATAATATCCATGTTCTTAGTTGGTGGCACTTTTGAATCTGACTGGAAAATATAATGGCAGTTGCTTCTAATAGGCCCCTATAATGGATAATTCTAAGGATTCTACTCCCACAACCCACCCCAAAATAGAAACAGAGGACAGAGAAAATGGTTATGTAATTATGCATATATTCGTGTATTTATGTATATATATATATGCTATGTATATTTACATTGTGGAGATATAGAAAGGTCCTTACTTGAACGCATCATTGACCAAAGTCTGTTGAACTGATGCCGATATTGCGCTTGGAAGGTGACCGCGAGCCAGCGTTCAACGTCGTCTCGGGATACTTTTAAAGAACTATCAATTTTCCTTTTGCCAAATGTCATAGTATAGAACAACGTACAATAGTGAGACTCACTTTTCTCTCTGTTATCAGTTTTAGAGACAACGTATCAATGCTCTTCCGCACCTAATAGAGGAAAACTCGTTTCCGTATCTCATTCTTTTGGGATAACAGAAAGAGGGTATCTTCAGCTTCGGTAGTGCATGGTAGGTTCATACATACAACAGTAACAAATTCATTAACCTATTCTAGCATCGTGATGTGTTGAAGATATTGGATATATACAGCAAGCCACTGAAAATGTTTATTGGTGTATATTGTTTTGAATAAAGACTTTTGATAACATGGCATCACAGGTTAGCGATGTACATTGATAACGTACATCACTAGCTTCATCACCAATTATCATATATCATTTTGGTGGATTACTTTACTTCTGTTTATACGATTTTGATTAAAACAATAATCATGCAGATTATTTCTGTTATGTTACGCAATATGAGCTTCATTGTTGTGTTTCCCAATGTGAGAACGAAAAGTATAGATGGTTCTAACAAAACAAGAGCTTTAAACCGATTGCATAACTGAAAATACATGGCTCTATCTTCATACTGGCTTCTATGTAAATTTAGACGAATTGGATTTAGCCTTTTGCTGGAACCCAATTTTTGCGAAACATGTATTAATCTTAAATTTTCATTGAAACAGTTTCCAACATCCTTACAAATATGTTCTTGCTACCACTGTGAAAAATCAATATTTATTAGAATAACATCTCTCAATAACATTCGTAATCCTTGGAGTTATGCAGTTTAGATTCCCACTGGTATTTGACCGGTGAAATATCTGTTTCAGCTAATTCATTCAATTTCTCTTTAATTGCTGCAATTTAACTTTCTTCATGATAATGCTGATAGAGTTGTTGTTCTGGTTGTTATGTAACGGAGACGGTAATTGGGGTTGATGTTGATATCATTGAAGTTATCGTTCCTGTTGTTCCTATTATTCTTGTATCATTTGCGTGCTGAGAGGTAACAGTATTCTCACAAAGGAATGTTCATATTCTTTCAATATTACTGTTGTGGTTCATTCGTTTATCTCTTCTTACCATCTTCATAGACAGCTACAAATATTTTGTTTATATATATATATACATACATTCAAGAGTGGCTGTGTGGTAAGGAGCTTGCTCACCAACAACATGGTTCCAGGCTGGGTCCCACTGTGTGGCACCTTGAAAAGATGTTAGCATCGGGAAGACTAAAGCCTTATGAGTGGATTTGGTAGTCGAAAACTGAAAGAAGCCCGTCCTATATGTGTATATGTGTGTGGGTGTGTGTCTGTGTGACTGTGTGTGTGTATGTGTGCGGGTGTGCGGGTGTGTGCGTGTGTGTGCGTGTGTGTGCGTGTGTCTGTGTTAGACACCCATCATCGTTTGACAACTGATGTTGGTGTGCTTACGTCCCCGTAACCTAGCAGTTCGGCAAAAGAAACCGATAAAATAAGTACTAGGCTTACAAAGAATAAGTCCTGGGGCCGATTTGCTCGACTAAACGCAGTGCTCCAGCATAGCCGCAGTCAAATGACTGAAACAAATAAAAGAATAAAAGAATAAGAGAACATGTATATATATATATATATATATATATATATATATATATATATATATATATATATATATATATATATATATATATATATATATAAATATAATTATTTTAAATTATAATATAGGGTAATTTAAAATAATTGTTACCTTTGATGGTATTTATTCCCATGCTGGCCACTTGATAAAATCAATATTTTAAATATCGATCTTATCCTTATTTATATAAATATATATATATATATATATATATATATATATATATATATATATATATATATATATATATATATATATATATATACATGCATGTACGTGTTTGAGTGTGTTTGTTTATATACACATACAGACACGCGCACACACAAACACATGTGCGCGTGCACACTGACACATACACACACACATATGCAAACATATTGTCTTTTATCTTATGCTTGTTCCAATTATTAGACGGTGGTCATGCTGGAGTACCTCCAGAAGAATTTAGTCAGACAAATCGACTCCAGTACTTATTTTTAAGCTAGGCACTTTTTCTATCTGTATCTTTTGCCGAGAGGTTAAATTACGAGGACGTATGCACTTAAAGACAGGTTGTCAAGTGGTTGTTGTGGTGGACAATCATAAACACGCAAGTATATGACAGGCTTCTCTCAGTTTTCATGTACCCAATCCACATACAGTCTTTAGCCAACTCGATGCTATAGTAGAAACATGTGACCAAGGTGACATGTGACCAAGGTGCCCAACATGGTTCCGGGATTGAACGCGGAACCATGTTGTTGGGAAGTGAACCTCTTATCACACAGTCATGCTTGCGCATATATATAAATATGTGTGTGTGTGTGTATATGTGTGTCTATGTGTGTTTGTGTGTATGTAGATGCATGTGGGTATGAAAACATATGCATATGCATGTGTGTGAGTAAGTGTGTATGTGTCTTTGTGTGTTTGTGCTTAAATATATATGTGAGGAACAGTATAACGTCCCTCAACAAAGATTGAAAGGTAAGAGAAAACTAAGACTGATGATAAATTATGTGTAGATTTATACACAAAATCTGAGCGAAAGAATATTACTTTTTATCGATAATAGCACTAGTAAATACCATCCGAATGTTATTTAACAAAGACACAATACAAACATACACGAGTAGACACAGCTATCACGACTGAAAATAAGGATAGAAATTTCATAAGCTACTGATTTCGATTTCGTACAGATATGATTTTCGCTTCAAATAGATTAGCTTTAGAAATACAATATTAGAAAAACAAAACAGATGGGAGCATCATGTGACGCATGAGGTTTCATATCTGAATCTATGTCAAAGATATGAGAAAGAAATAAAGTAACTATCATATATGATTGCATAAAAGACACATCGTCATATTCGATGTACAACTATTTTCAGCAGTGCATATTCAGGACAATAATTTTAGTGCGTTAAAGCACGTAATATCAGCACAGCATCGCATATAGGGCGCAGGGTAAGTGCTTTATAATTTGTTTTGGAAAAAAGTGCTTCTCATTTGCCATTAAGTCTGATGACATACTTTGTGAGATCCCAAATAGGATAACTTTCTTTGTGTGATCCTAAAGCAATTATATGTAGCTCATTCGATACGAAATTGAGAGCTACAATATCAGAGAGCTTACAAATAAGGGCTGCAATAAGGGTGGAACACTTGCAGAAAACAGCACTGCTTAGAACCGCTCGAATACTCCGGATGGTGCTCGAAAAAGAAGGGGTGTTACCTTAGTTCACTGGTAGGGAACAGTTGGCACCGTAGTAAATCTCTAGCATTAGAAGCTGTGCAAAGACAATAAATAATAATGATAATAATAATAATAATAATAATAATAATAATAATAATAATAATAATAATAATAATAATAATCATTATTATTATTAATGTTGTTGTTCTTGTTGCTATTATTATTATTATTATTATTATTATTATTATTATTATTATTATTACTATTTTTTTTTTGCAGGCGGCGAGCTGACAGAATCGTTAGCGCGCTGGACAGAAATTTTAGCCTTATTTCGCCCGTCGCTACGTTCTGAGTTAAAATTCAGCCGAGGTCGACTTTACCTTTCATCCTTTTGGGGTCGATAAAATAAGTACCAATTAAACACTGGGGTTCATGTAATCGATTAGTCCCCTCCCTCAAAAAATTCAGGCCTTGTGCCTATAGTAGTAAGTATTATTGTGTTTATTACCCTTTTACCCATTACCCTATTATTAAAACGGCAGTGAGCTGGCAGAATAGTTAGCACGCTAGCATTTCGTCCATATTTATGTTCAGAGTTCAAATTATTCTAAGGTTGACTTTGCCTTTCATCCCTTGAGGGTCAATAAAATGTGTACCCGTTGAACACCGGGGTCGATGTAATCGCCTAGTTCTCCTCCAAAAAATATCAGGCCTTGCACCTTTAGTACAAAGTATTATTATTATTATTATTATTATTATTATTATTATTATTATTATTATTATTATTATTATTATTATTATTATTATTATGAAGGCGGCGAGCTAACGCAATCGTTAGTAAGCCGGGCAAAACGCTTAGAGGCATTTCTTCCGTCCTTACGTTCTGAATTCATATTCCGCCGAAGTCGATTGACTTTCATCACGTCAGTGTCGATAAAATAAGTACCAGTTGAACACGGGTAGTTGTAATCAACTAGCCCCGCACCGCCAAATATTATGCCTTTTGCCATAATGGAAAGAATTGTGAATATATCATATCATATTGTATTATATTATATTATATTATATATATAACAAAGGCACCGTGCTCCAGAGACGGCGGACAGAAATATATAAACAGCCAGACATCATAAACTGAAAAAGAACATCTCTTTCACAAACTAAGCATTAAGACAGTTTTACTTCTAATTTACGTATAGCATTACAATCCTATGCCCCGTGTCATTTGATGTGGAATTATTCTTATCTCTAAGAATTATCTTGTATGAAGAACAGCGCCAGTGATATGCCTATGTATTTATAGCAGTTTTAGTTTTATATTTATTGTCATTCAAGAAAAATATCATTCATCAAAATTATTTAGAATCCCAAAGGCATTCCGTCATTGTCACAGCTCCCTGCACACTTCTGCTGTTTGTTGTTTACTGTCATTCTTGGTCTGCTTTGTCCAGAGCAGTTAGATGTGACAAGAGGAAAGAAATTGCCGTATCAAATTGCCACTATGGAACCGCATTTGAAGAGTATATCCGGTTATCTGATAGGCCTTAACGGAAAGCAATTATTAATGTTGCCTTCAGCTGGAGTTACAGAGAACATGACAACTTTGTGTCCCACTAGCGTGCTACTGTGTTCATTCGTAGTCGGTAACATTAAATAGATGCTGTTTAAGTATTTCCATGAATAGCGACATCATTTGGTAGACAGTCCGACGTATTAGTATACAGGATTAGCAAGATCTATGTGCACTACATAGACAATGAAAGAGATGGATGTCTGTCTATCTCACTGACATCTGTCTATACCTATATGTCTGTATGCATGTATGTATGTATGTGTATGTGTGTA